>NC_089580.1:20848892-20935287 GCF_019320115.1 Miscanthus floridulus
CTCAGGGTCAGATGATGATGGCGTCTAGTTCCAGCTTGCCCCTCATACCTCAGTGCCCGGCTCGTCCGCTACAGCCCTGCCAACCGACCCTTAGGTTTTGGTGTTTGACGCCAAAGGGGGAGAGGGTTCGAGTATGTAGACTCAGGGGGAGCAACTTTTAGGGGGAGCCTAGTTAGCTATTAGTCTATTATATATATTTGGAGTTTTATTTGTGTGATACACTATTACTATTATGCATTCGTGTGTTTAGTTTTCTGCATACTATTATATCTATGTAATAGTGTTATCTACGTGATTGTGATATATGACATGTGTGCTCTCTACTTTGAATTCCTTTATATGTCATATCACTTGTGTTATGCTCATTTGCCTTTGCTTCCGCGCTTTACTCCAATGCAAATGAGCTTTATTACTTGTACTCATGCTTATTTCATATCTTTTGAGTACATCGTGTTGGCTTGGGTCATATAAGCTTGCCTAAATCCTTTGTTCTTAATGACAAAAGCTTATATGAACCAAGCATGTCAAAAACCTCACTCTTTCACATACTCGAGGTGGTATTGTCATCAATCACCAAAAAGGGGGAGATTGAAAGCATCTAGGCCCCTTGTTGGGTTTCAGTGATTAATGACAATACAAGATTACTATGACTAACGTGTGTTTTGCAGTGGCAATTAAGTTAGGTCATGGTAATGGAGATCAATTGGGCAATCAAGGTGGTCATGCCCCTACGATGGAAATCATTTTGGTTTTCAAAGGATGGATGACAAGGTTAAGGATGACTAGTTCTAAGTGTCAATTGGAGTTAGAGAGACACTTAGAGTAGTTTAGGACTTTGTTTTTCCTTTGGTCGTATTATTAAGGGGGTATGGACGGGTAGCTTGACCTAGGTGAGTCTAGTGAGTTAGGTGTGGTGCACACTTGTTAAAACTAGCACTAGGTAGCTCCTATATATGCCTAAGATCCTTTGGAGCAAACTTCATTCATATATGATCAAGAGTTGGAAGTGAATGGAGGGTCAAATATTGACCGGACGCTGGCTCCGGCGCGATCGGACGCTGGTCATAGGGTCCAGTTAGTTCATTTGACCAAGGAGATTACATCTGGAGCGATCGGACGCTGGAGTGGTCAAGTGACCGGACGCTGAGGTCCAGCGTCCGGTCGACTCTAGTAGGGTTCCAGAAGAGAATATCTGCGACCGGACGCGTCCGGTCAGTACTGAGCGGACCCTGGGGTTTCAGCGTTCGGTCGAGTACAATAAGGTTCCAGTGAGGGTTTAATGCGACCGGATGTGTCCGGTCAACACTTAATCACTGGTGTGCGGGTTGAACTGACCGGAGCGTCCGGTCAACATGACCGGAGCGTCCGGTCACCCCGTAGAAGCACATAACGGTTCGTTTTTCAGCCAGTGTTATAAATAGAAGCTCCACTCGTGTGTGGAGTCACTTTTGCTCATTCCAACAGCTGAGAAACACGTTTGTGAGTGCCAAGAAGAGCAAGGTCCTAGTAAGGTGATTGAGATTTGAGAATCTAAGAGAGTAGCCTCATTAGTGAATCAAGAGTAGCAAAGTGTGCATCCACCGTTCTCATTAGGCTTTGCATGGTCAAGTGAGAGTTCATGCTTGTTACTCTTGGTGATCACCATCACCTAGACGGCTTGGTGGTGATTGGGAGCTTAGTGATCACCCGATGGAGCTTGTGGGTGACCCAACTCAAGTTGTGAGCGGTTGTGGGTGATTCACCACGACGGAGTGTCAAAGAATCAACCCGTAGAGAGCACTTGATCCTTGTGCGGATCAAGGGGGAGCTACACCCTTGTGCGGGTGCTCCAACGAGGACTAGTGGGGAGTGGCGACTCTCCAATACCTCGGCAAAACATCGCCGTGTTCCTCTCTCTCTATTTACTTTGAGCAATTACTTTGAGCATTTACTTTGAGCAATTCAATACTTGTTTTTACATTCATAGAATTGCTATGCTAGAGTAAGTTTGGGATATAGATTGCAAGTCCTTTGTGCGTTAGATTAATAGAAACAATTTTCTAGGCACAAGGGGTTAATTGGGCTAACCATAGGATTTAATTATTGCAAGAAAATTTAGAATTAGCCCAATTCACCCCCCCTCTTGGGCATCTTGATCCTTTCAGTGGGCACATGTATGACATGGGGCTGGACTGACCCAACGTGAGATGTTATTATTATCTCTATTCACATCATGTATGTTATGTCCTTAGACCTAAGATTGTTGTATGTATTCAAGATGTGAAATGACCTACTCAGGGACTATCAAACGCTACTCCATAACAGGGTAGTTATAAAGGTAGTTTTTCGGGTTTGTTGGGAAACATGCTATGAGACATAGACAATCAAGAAGGAATTTGTCCTTCTCTATATGAGAGAGATATCACTAGATCACTCTAATGATTAGATCAAGAAATGCATGGCCATGCTTGGGTTAAGTGTTAACCTATGAGTTGGACCAAATATCGTGAGGCAAGGGAATAACAAGTATGTGGTTTTGTGGTAGTTCGTCTAATATGATCTTTGCGTATGCATAGGAGTTGGCATGCCATGCTAGAGGCCGCTATCAACTAATGGCCGAGTAGGAGTACTCGGGCCATGTCTATGTGTGCGTGAACCCATAGGGGTGCACGCTTAAGGGACTAGAAGCCTAATTCAGATTGGATCTGAGTTAGACAAGGCTTAGGGTTACTAATGGGCCTCCAACTCGGGAGCTCATTAGGGACGCCTATAAATAAGTGGGGTGGGCAACAGGGCTAGGGATCCACGCCATTTTGGTAGCCGCCGCTGCCCATCCTACGCCCGTGCCTGCTGCTCCTCGTGGACCTAGCAGTCCGGAGGCACGACGCTTCCTCCCTGTACGTGTGGATACCTCAGAGTTGCTACAGCTGGAGTACAAGAATGAACCGCACGAAGGGGACAAACGTATGGACGACCTTGCAACTGCACGACACTGCTACGACGCGTACGACTACATCAAGTCGCTTCTGCTGTACCTGCGCGTCTAGTGCTAATCCCGTGATCTATAACTAGCAGTAGATCCTGGTTTATGAGGTTGAATTTTTTTTGTTTTCTGGCTAGCGTAGCATCCTCATAACCCTACATGTTGTTGGATATCGATGTCGGTAGCGGCTCTGCTCTGATCGATCTGGACGGTGGCGACGGTGGTGGAGGGGTGGAGCCGATGCCATCGGCGACAGCGATAGGGACACCGGTCAGCTCCAACAGCATAGATGGTACCTCATGCCTTGTGAAAGGTCCTAATGGCTAGAGGGGGGTGAATAGCCTATTAAAAAAAATTTACAACAACACTTAACAAACCGGTTGAACAATTATAAGGCAAAGCAAGTGTTCGGCTAGCCTACTAAAATAGCAAGCCACCTACCATAATTCTAGTTTATATAGTTTCTATCCACATAATAGCTATGACACTACACTAAGTTAGTGTGCTCTCAAAAGCTAACTAAAGAGCCACACTAACCAAACTAAGAAGCTCTCACAACTAGCTACACTAAAGAGCTTGACAACTAGTTTGCGGTAATGTAAAGAGAGTGAGCAAGATGTTTATACCGCCGTGTTGAGGAAGGAGCCAAACAATCACAGGAATGAATACCAATGAAGACCAATCACTTCAGAATCAAATGATGAACACAATGATTTTTTACCGAGGTTCACTTGCTTGCTGGCAAGCTACTCCTCGTTGTGGCGATTCACTCACTTGGAGGTTCGCGCGCTAATTGGCATCACACGCTAAACCCTCAATAGGGTGCCGCACAACCAACACAAGATGAGGATCACACAAGCCACGAGCAATTCACTAGAGTACCTTTTGGCTCTCCACCGGGGAAAGGTCAAGAACCCCTCACAATCACTACGATCAGAGCCGGAGACAATCACCACCCTTCGCTCGATGATCCTCGCTACTCCAAGCCATCTAGGTGGCGACAACTACCAAGAGTAACAAGTGAATCCCATAGTGAAACGCGAACACCAAGTGCCTCTAGATGCAAACACTCAAGCAATGCAATTGGATTCTCTCCCAATCTCACAAAAATGATGAATCAATGATGGAGATGAGTGGAAGGGCTTTGGCTAAGCTCACAAGGTTGCTATGTCAATACAAATGGCCAAGAGAGTGAGCTTAAGCTGGCCATAGGGCTTAAATAGAAGCCCCCACGAAATAGAGCCGTTGTACCCCTTCACTGGACACAACACGGGGTGACCGGATGCTCCGGTCATATTGACCAGATGCTAGACCTTAGCATCCGGTCACACGATGCGTGCCATGTGTCCCCTCTCTTCAAATGTTGATCGCCCGATCTCAACGGTCAAGTGACGATCAGACGCAGTAGTTCAAAGTGACCGGACGCTGAACCCCAGCGTCCGGTCGTTTCCAGTAAGCATCCACAGACGACTTTTCACGACTAGACACGTCCGGTCATGCTCGACCGGACACACCCAGTGTCCGATCACTCGGTGACTCCTTTGTCTACTGCCATGTCAGAGATTGACGCTGCGCGTCCTTTGCTGCCACTGACCGGACGTGCCGGTCCAACCGAGACCAGCATCCGGTCACTGAGCGGCCCAGTGTCTGGTCAGAGACCGATGTTGTGCGCCCTCTGCTGCCACTGACCGGACATGCCGGTCCAACCGAGACCAGCGTCCGGTCACTTATAGTGACCTCCATCTTTTCTGTCTAGGGCGCCGGTGGTACCGTCGGACTGTCCGCACTCTATGGGCGGACACTCTGCCGGTGAAGTTTCTAACCCTTGCTCAAATATGTCAACCATCAAGTGTATCACCTTGTGCACATGTGTTAGCATATTTTCAGAAACATTTTCAAGGGTGTTAGCACTCCACTAGATCCTAAATGCATATGCAATGAGTTAGATCATCTAGTGGCACTTTAATAACCGTATTCCGATACGAGTTTCACCTCTCTTAATAGTACGGCTATCGAACCTAAATGTGATCACGCTCTCTAAGTGTCTTGATCACCAAAATAAAATAGCTCCTACTATTTATACCTTTGTCTTGAGCCTTTTATTTTTCTCTTTCTTCTTTTCAAGTCCAAGCACTTGATCATCACCATAGCATCACCATTATCATGTCATGATCTTTATTTGCTTCACCACTTGGAATGTGCTACCTATCTCATGATCACTTGATAAACTAGGTTAGCACTTAGGGTTTCATCAATTCACCAAAACCAAACTAGAGCTTTCACCTTGGTAAGCGTAAATCTGGGGCCTGGGTTGATTTTGATGAGATCTATGAGACTGTGAATGATCAAAAGGTTCAAACTGCTGCTATCTGTAAAATATGTAAGAGTAGATTGTCTGCTAGATCTTTTGCTGGCACTGGCCATTTGATTAGGCATCAGAAATCTTGTAGGAAAAAGGTTGATCATGCTGCTAGGGTTCAGTCTAGGCTTTCTTACAATCCTGATGGATCTGTGCATAACTAGGACTACAATCCTACTGTTGCTCGCTCTGAGTTGTGTAGGTTGATTGCTAGGCTTGACCTTCCATTAGGTATAGGTGAGTCATAGGCATGGGAGGATTACATTGTTCTTACTCATAACCCTAGATTTGCCAAGGTTTCTAGACAGACCACCACTAGAGATCTTGGTAAGCTGTTTACTGAACATCATGATAAGCTTAAGAATTTTGTGTTGTCTGCTGCTTCTTCTATTGCTTTGACTTTAGACATTTGGTCTGGTAATGCTAAGGACTATATTAGTGTTGTTGCTCACTATATGAATGCTGATTGGGAGTTACAGAAAAGGATTATTGGTCTTAGGCTAATTGAGGTTAAACATTCTGGTGAAAACATTGCTGAAAGAATTACTGGTATGGTTGAGGAGTATTGTCTGATTGATAAGATTTTCTCTGTCACTCTAGACAATGCTTCTTCTAATGCTAGGGCTATGAATACTTTGACACCTCTATTTGCTTGTTACTTGGGTCCTGGTCCTATGGATCCTAGTAACCGTAAGTACAGTCTTGTACATCAACATTGTGCTTGTCATATCATTAATCTTATTGTAAAATCTGGCTTAAAGAGGTTGAAACCTTACACGGAAGATTTTAGAACTGCAATTAATTTCTTAAATTTCTCTAATCAAAGAATTGCATTGTTCAAGGAATACTGTAATGCTAAGGGTGTTAGACCTAGAAAGTTTGGCTTAGATATGGATGTTAGATGAAATTCTACTTACCTGATGCTTACACACTTGGTTCCATACAAGAATGTCTTTTTTGTGTTCATTAATTCCCATTATGGTTCACAATTGTTGACTATAAATTATTGGTATTTTACTGAGAAGTTACTAGAGTTCCTGGAACTCTTCTATGACTCAACTGTTGTATTGTCTGGTGTTTATTATCCTACAAGTCCACTTGTTCTGCATCATATCCTAGAGATTGCTTCTCATTTGCATGCATGTGAAAAGAGTATAATCTAAGAACTATTGTATTACCTATGAAGCTTAAGTTCCTTAAATATTGGCAAGACATACTTCTATTATATTCATATGCATTCATTCTTGATCCTAGAGCTAAGATGAGAGGTTTCTTTAATGTGCTATAATTACTTGGTGAATACACTAGTTCTGAGTATAGTTCATACTATGCTGATGTCAAAACTGAATTGTATAAACTGTTTAACAAATATGAGAGCAAGTTTGGTGCAGCTAGGTCTCAAAGGGTTGCACAACCATCACATCATACAGGTAAGAAAAAGTAGGCCTAGGGAAGAATCTTTGACCATGGATCAGGTGTTGTTGGTCCTTCCCCTCTCCCTGCCACTTCATCTTCATCTACTTCTGCTGTTTCTGAGCTATCAGCTTACTTAGACAGTGACAATGTCACTTCTTATGAGGATGATTTTGACCTACTTCTGTGATGGCGTGACCATAAGCTAACCTTTCCAATCATGTCTATAATGGCTAGAGATATCCTATTAGTTCCTGTATCTACTGTATCTTTGGAGTCTTGTTTTAGTTTGACAAGTAGGATAATTGAGGAACGGCGGCGGCGCTTGTCACCAGAGACTGTGGAGATGCTGACCTGCTTAAAGGACTGGGAGTTAGCAGAAAAAAGGGAACAACATGTTGTTGACAACCAAGAACTTAAAGACTCATTCTAGAACTTGTACCTTGATGAAGATGGACCTGCTAGTGGTGCTCCTAGTACTTAGTGAGGTACTAAAGTTGAGACTTGCCTCCTGAGTGTGCGTGTGTATGTGATCTGTGACTGTGAAAGGGTGTGTGTGACTATGAAAGACTTGTCTATCATTTGAACAATGGTTAATTAAGAGATGGCTGCACTCTTTTTTTCCTTTCTAGGGTTTCTCACAAGGATGAGTTTTACCTAGAAAGATTTTTAATGAGGCAGCATTGCACTAAATAGCTCATTTTGGTTATGAAAGCATCTAGGCCCCTAGTTGGGTTTCAGTGATTAATAACAATACGTGATTACTGTGACTAACGTGTGTTTTATAGAGACAAATAAGTTAGGTCATGGTAATGGAGATCAATTGGGCTATCATGGTGGTCATGCCCCTACGATGGAAATCATTTTGATTTTCAAAGGATGGACGATAAGGTTAAGGATAGACTAGTTCTAAGTGTTGATTGGAGTTAAAGAGACACTTAGAGTAGTTTAGGACTTTATTTTTCTTTTGGCCGTACTATTAAGGGGGGTATGGACGGGTAGCTTGACCTAGGTGAGTCTAGTGAGTTAGGTGTGGTGCACACTTTCTAAACCTAGCACTAGGTAGCTCCTAAAAAGCCCTTAGATCCATTGGAGCAATCTTCATTCATGTATGATCGAGAGTTGGAAGTGAATGGAGGGTCAAATACTGACCAGATGTTGGCTCTAGTGTGACCGGACGCTGACGCAAAGTCTGGTCAGTTCATTCGATCAAGGTGAAGTCATCTGGAAGTGACCGGACGCTAAGAGGTGAAGTGACCGGACGCTGAGTCCCAGCGTCCGATCGACTCCAGTAAGGTTCCAGAGAGGGAAAATCTTGACCGGACGTGTCCGGTCACCACTTGATCACTGAAATTCGGGGTGAACTAACCAGTGCGTCCGGTCAATATGACCGGAGCGTTCGGTCACCCCGCAGAGGCATATAACGGTTCGTTTTTCAGCCATGCTTATAAATACTTCCTCTATTCGTGTGTGGGGGTACTTTTGCTCATTCCAACAGCTGAGAAACACCTTTGTGAGTGCCAAGAAGAGCAAGGTCCTGGTGAGGTGATTGAGATTTAAGAATCCCAAAGAGATCCCACATTAGTGAGATCAAGAGTAGCAAAGTGTGCATCCACCCTTCTCATTAAGCTTATTGTGGTCAAGTGAGAGTTCGTGCTTGTTACTCTTGGTGATTGCCATCACCTAGATGGCTTGGTGGTGATTGGGAGCTTGGTGATCATCCGGCAGAGCTTGTGGATGACCCAACTCAAGTTGTGAGCGGTTGTGGGTGATTCACCATGACGGAGTGTCGAAGAATCAACCCGTAGAGAGCACTTGATCCTTGCGCGGATCAAGGGGGAGCTACACCCTTGCGTGGGTGCTCCAACGAGGACTAGTGGGAAGTGGCGACTCTCTAATACCTCGGCAAAACATCACCACGTTCCTCCTTCTCTTTTTACTTTGAGCATTTACTTTGAGCAATTAAATTCTTATTATTTACATTCATAGAATTGTCATACTAGAGTAGGATTAGAACATAGATTGCTAAACTTTTGTGCATTAGATTAATAGAAACACTTTCTAGGCACAAGGGGTTAATTGGGCTAACCGTAGGGTTTAATTATTGCAAAAAAATTAGAATTAGCCTAATTCACCCCCCCTCTTAGGCATCTTGATCCTTTCAGGTTATTTCTGTTGTCTATCGGCTTTGGACTTTGATTCTGTGAATCAGTGAATGTATGAAACTATGATCTGTGAATGTATCGGACATTTCGACTTTGATTCTGTGAATGTATGAAAATGTGACTGTATCAGACAAGTTTTGGACTTTGATTTTATGAATGTAAGAAACTATAATGATGTATTGATGCGAACTGTGAATGTATGAATTATGAAACTGTGAACTGTTATCTGTTTGTGAAACTATGATTCTGTGAATGCAACGGGTAACAGGTCGTGGACTGGCACAGCCTGTGATTCTGGCCGTGCTTTGTGGGCCGGCCCGGCACAGAAATCGGCCCAAAGGGCCGTGCCTGGGCTGAAGGCCATGCCCGTGAGACACGGCGTGCCGTGCCGGCCCGTTGGCTATCGGGCCGTGCTGGCACAGGCCCGTGCCGTGTCGGGCCAGGCTGGCCCGTTGGCCATATATACTTTTATCATATCCTCTTGCTTCTTTTTCTCTTTGTCTAGTGGGGCCAAACTGTCAGCGATCCGGCTCCACCTTCCTCCTCGCCGCGCGCCAGCCTCGTGTCGCGCCGACGCCGGGGTGGAGCTCGCTCGCCCGCGCCCGTGCCCACACGGGGGTGGAGCTCGCTCGCCCGCACTCACGGTGGCCGGGCGGAGCTCCTCCGCATGCGCGCCCGTGGCGGCTGGGGCGGTGCTCCCCCCTGAACGCGCTCGCGGCGACCGGTCTTGGCGAGTAGGTCGTCGATGGCGGAGAAGATGACGAGCTCGGCCTCGGCGCGGGAGGACTCGAGGTCACGCGATGGTGGGATGTAGTGCTGCATGTACGGTAGGCACGTCTCCTCCCTGAGCCCGAAACGCTCCAGCAGCCATGTCATGAACCGGACACTGTGCTCGTCGAAGCCCGGCCACACGCGGGAGAGCTCCAAGAACGTCGTGAACGGGATGCGGCAGTTGGGTTTGGTGCGGAAGCACACGAAGTACACCAGGTACACCGCACGCGGCCGGAGCATTAGGTACAGGGGCTTGAGCCGCTTGAACTGCGCCGAGGAGCCACAGTGGAGGAGGGTGCGGGGAGGCGGCATCCACGACTCGTGAGTGATCTCCACCGGGCGCGCGAGACAGTGGCTGCGGCGAGCTCTACCGAGACGCGTGCAAGACAATGGCCGCCGCGAGTGGAGGGCCATCTAGGCCGGTAGCGGCAGCATAGTCGGGCACGATGCGATGCTCAGCAGCGGCCATGTCGGTGCAAGGCAGCGCGAAGCAGTTAACATGCGCTTCGGCAATGGCGTTGGCAGCGGCGCGATGTCGCCGGGGTCAGCAACGTGGGTAGCAGCGCGATGCCTTCTCGTGTTCGTGCTCACTGTGTCTCGCGATCGCCAGTTGAGGGGACGCGAGCCGGGGCTCATCGCTCTGGGCGTTGGCGTCTCCGCATCTCTGTCGACCTCGGCCTTGGCCTCCTGCACCGCTGAGGCTCACCGCCACGCCAAGCCGGGAGACAACCTCACCTTCTACGACCTCATCAAGCGAGCGTTCAAACCTACGGCCGCACCACCTCGAGCACTCGGGACGGCAACGAGGCCGGAGAACCAGGCCGTAGCGTAGAGCTCCCTCTGCCCTTCATGTACATAGGAAAGAGAAGAGAAAGAGAAAGTTTGGGTGGCTGACAAACGAACCCTGGTAAAATGGTCATTTCACATGTCTGTTTGACACCGTTAAATAGAAAAGCGGACGGAATGGTTTGGAGAGCAAAGAAGTTTAGAACGATGGCATTCATGGGAGCTTAACTTTTTTAATGGTTTATATGTAATTATAAACTTTTTTTTAATGGCATATAGATAAAAGCCTCTAATCTAATTCATCACTGCCAGCCACAAATAAACTTCTACTACTAGCGTAGAGATGGCATGATGTCACGAGGCACTTTCAAGTTAGGCAATCCCATTGGGCCAACATCGGGCCCACTACAAAACCCTATAGGGCTATAGGAGTCCACCCTCGCATCAGGCGGCGCTTGGCTTCGTTGCGGGGAGAGTGTTTTTTCAGGCGGCGGCGCGGTAGGGGGAACCGGGCGACCGAGCAAGCGACTGCCATGGCGTTCTGGCAGGCGCGCGATTTTCTCTTCTGCGGCGTATGCGGCACCCTCCTCACCTTCGACTCCGTCCGCTCCGCCTCCTGCCCTCTATGCGGCTTCAAGCGCGATGCCAAAGGTCTCTTTCCTCCGCCGCATTCTCCTGTGCCAGTGTCCCCTTCGCTGATGTGTGAGATTAATCGATAATAATGACGCATTTTTTCCCGGTTTCGCAGAGATTGAAGGGAAACAAATACAGTACACGATGACTGCCGAGGTAAAACTCACGGCTCCCTTTCTAGTCCTGATTAGTGATTCCTGAGGCTATTCTCATCGCCTTGTATTTCAAGCTAGACGAAAACGCATAGCCTAGAAGAACCTCTCTATCAAAAATTTCCCCATCCTGAAGCTATGCCATTGCCAACCATACTGCTGAGGCCATTGGCGAGGTCTAGGTTGATTTTCCTTTGAATTTCTGGGAGAATACCAGAGTTAAAACGCACAACATAGGAAGATGGGCATGTTTTCTGAAATTATGGAAATTGCCATCAGTGGTGAATTCTAGTGTAAATTTAGCGCAAAGTTTTGTGTAGTACGGTAACAGTTGAACTAAGCACTGATGGCTTTTTAGGCTAGTGCATACGGACCATATGCTATATTGTCCTAGGAATTCTATGGGATGTGTTACCAAGGAATTCTATGGGATGTGTTATCAAACTAAGCTTTTGCAGTATGCCTTAGTTGCTAAATAGAAATTTCAATTGCTGGACTTCAGGTGCTTTTTGGTTCAATGCTGGGAACAGTAATGGGAATGTAATCGGTTGACAGTGCTAGCTTTTGCAGTAGTATGGCATAGTTGCTGAATGGAAATTTCAATTGCTGGACTTCAGGTGCTTTTTGGTTCAATGCTGGGAACAGTAATGGGAATGTAATCAGTTGACAGTGCTAGCTGTTACAGTGGAACCGAAAGCATCATTTGTTCGGTTGGCTTTGGGAATGTTTTTCATTTCCATTAGTGTTTTGATAGGAGCAATGAGAACTGCAATGATCAACATTAGGGTTTTGAAAATATGGCTAGGGTTTGGAGAAAAGGTTGCTATAGAGGGAGAGGGAGGGGATGGGGGATTGGCACTCAGCAGTACTCACTGGTGTGGATGCAGCAGGGCAGTTGGAGTCGCCGGCGCATGGGCGCTGGTGGTGAATGCGAGCAGAGAGGGGTCACGGAAGTGGAGAGTAGTCGTGTCCGTGCGGCATAATCGGATAACACAGGGAGGTGGACGGTAAAATTGTTTCATAGGCCCATATCTGATCCCTTGGTTATCATTTCCGGCCCAAACCAAGCAAACATGATGTGTGTGATCTGATAGCAGCGTGAACCATTACAGGTGCAAATACGCTGAGCCGAACAGATCCTCACATCCTGTATGTACTTTTGTTCTAGCAGGAACGAGGAGTTGTCTGATATACTGAATTAGACTGGTTCAATCATCAGTGTGCTTCTTGTTTTTTACCGTGTGCTGTTTTGCAGGACATTCGAAGAGGGTTAAAGACACCAACGGAGGACATTGTTGTGCAAAGACCACTGGTAAGTAGTTTGTCCTTAAAATATATTGCTAGTCTAATAAGTTCTGTTATTCTGGGATATTCACAAATCTGGTTTTTGCAAATAGACAAATAAATCCTGTAAAAACTGCGACCATCCAGAAGCCGAATATTACAGCTTGCAGGTTAGCAACCAATCCTTCAGCATTGGATGGCCACTCTTCCTGGTTTTATGTATTCAATTATTGCTCCTGACACTGGAAATTGCAGATGCGTTCAGCAGATGAGGGAGAGACGATATTCTACACGTGTACAAAATGCGGCCTTAACTTCAAAGAAGACTGAGGGACTTTTCAACCACTTTTACGGATATGGCATTGGTGCTAAAGAAATTTCGAGCGTTGACCTGACAATTGATGTTAAAATAGTAGTTGCAGTCTACTCCTTGACATTGTTACATGGATGCGCTGATCCATGCGTTGTGCCAAACTTCCTTTTTTTTTTGTAACTGCCAAACTTCCTTTTGATTGAACCTGTTTTGTATTTTATTCGAGCGTGCACATGTCTGCTTAAAGCTTTCCAATCGCTATTGACCTGAGCTGCATTTTCGAACCGGTTCGTGGCCGTAGACGTTATTTGTCGGAGCCTTCTGTGTTAAGCTTGTTAGTTCTTCATTATTCTAATTTCTAAACAAGAACAGCAAATATCTAAGCTCGGGCTAGCCGGGTTAAATGTCTCATCCGTATTTAAGCGGGTGTCCATTCTAGTTCTTATATGCGGACCGTGGCCCGTGGGTGTCCATTGAGTTCCTGTATGACATGACACTGCTCTTGGCGATGCTAAAAAAACTATCTAGCCTACCCAGCTATAAGAGTTCGAGTTCTGTGAGTTTAATAAAGAACAGGTAGTGCGAAGAGCAGGGTCGATCGTTTTCATCAACGACTAGTTGCATTCGACATGACATTGGACAAACCGTTGCGGTTCCAACTAGCTGTACATAACGTCTGTAGACAGCCGTTGGACTGTTACAGCCAGGAACTCATATATAGATGGCCATCGAATTCTGAATTGCATAAAACGCTGGTAGCGTTTGATATCCTTATAATGTCGGTTGGTTAATATTCTTCTTATAATGTCCCTGATTCTGTTGGGACACTGGACACATTTAGCAAAATGCTATATTCCACGGTCATCAAAATGTTGTGATCAGTTCTGGCCGCAGGAAATCCAGCGGGCCACCAGCTTAACGAACTATCGTCAACTATATGCCAGAATGGCAATTTTCTGAAACCCACCTACATCTTCAGGGGTTGTATTCTGAATACAGTAACCTTGACCAATCTCCGCAAACCCAAGGCTTATAATGGGACTACAATTAAAAAAGAAAAGAAAAAAAGGCATACCCAGTGCAGAGAGCTTCCGCTCTGTGCGGGATCTGGGGAAGGGTGTTAGTGGCAAGTCTTACCCTCGCCTGTGCAATGCGAGGAGACCGCAACTCGAACCCGGGACCTTCCGATCACACGCGGTAAGACTCTACTGCTTGCACCAGGCCCACCCTTCAAAAAAAAAAAAAGGAACAAAAAAGACAGCGCTCCTAGGTCTCATGCCAAATTTGTTCAAGGGTGATTCACTGATGATGGCATGGCAATTGTCATGAAAACAAGGTAACAGCAAAACTGTACTAGGCTCCGCGAGATGTAGGAACAGCCTCAATAAGAACAGACCATGCCTCACGCTTTGATCTGCAGAAGTGACAGACAGTAACAGCTATAACATTTTGAGAGATAGTCAAGTGCAAATAGAAGAGGTGATATAACAGTGAAGTGCCTACTTACATGTACAAGACCTACATCACGCGAGCACCTTGTAGACTGTTTGATTACTCAAATGAGTCAATCAAAATTTAGATTGATTGCTACGTTTCTGTTCTTGGCGGTTGATCATCCTTCAATCCTTTGGTGAGCATATCGTAGTTGATGGAAGCAAGTTGTGATAGATTCTGCACCAAAAATGATGTCAGAAGAATGTTGTGGTACAATCTTCTAGGCAAGTTATCAATGGATAGCGACTTTGTTTCTCTCAAACTCGCAGATCTACGTATCATCATATTAAGAAGAAAGGATACTGCCTTTGTAGCATTCAAGATCTAGCTCACAGGTACTACAACTGCGGTAACATTGCAAATGTTGATATTTACTACTTGTGCAAATATAGACTTTTGCCTATTGCTGAGATGCAAAACAAAGAGAAGAGTGAAGTGGCTAAAGTTGAGAGGGAATCAAGTAAAAGCAGACTGCCTGCTCTATGATAATTTAATCTTGTAAATTGCCAAGCTTTGATTGCTGTCAAAGACATGATACGAAATCATAGCCCAGTATATCTACCTTGAACGAGAAGTTGCTGAAAGAATAATTGACATTTGCACTAGATTCAAACTCATTGAGGCCACCGCTGTCCTCCCCCTGGTACAAGATATATGGAACAGTTACAAAGGAACTTAAAAACAAAAAGCTAGATCAACTATGCACAATACAGTATTCTTTTTTACTTTTTTTCCCCTCTAAGACTCTAAGGTTAGTTTTTATTTGTTGTTCAGCAAATAAATAAGAAAATTACTCATACCATGTCATCTTGGCGGTTGCTCACACAACTACTGCTTCCACTAAGGCTTCCATTATCACTGGAATCCTCAAACTCGTATGCTTCATATATGTTTTCATCAGATGGATTCCAAGAATAGCGACTGGTGAAGTAGCTAGTATCAGATGCACTATCTGAGGAGGGAACAAAGGCAGCCTGCAAATGATTTTCTGTTATCCCTGGCATACATACAGAAACAATATGCACTACAAGTTTGAAGAGTTAGGTAAATTTTGCCCCTTCCTCACCTTCTGCCTAGCAAGGGTATCCCAGCTAATGTCTTTGAAAAACGGATGTTGTTTAACCTAAATGAAACAGGATTCCCGTCATGTCCATATCATTTAAAAAAAAAAGAATAACCAAGAAAGATGGTCTGTAGTGTCTTTAAAATACCTCTGAGGCACCATTTGCTCCTAGTCGTTGATGAGGATCTTCTGTCAATAATCTGGACAAAGTTGTTATAAGATCTTCAGGTTAGTTTTATTTAATCATAGCAGAAATTAACTTCCTATAATAATTAGAAAATGGGTATGAACTAGATAAGTAGCACTGCAATTGAGATTTGTATTGTCGATGGCATATGCCTGTATTAACATACAACATCCGAACAAATATAAGGGAAAAGCCATAACTCTGAGGAAGAAACTAGAGTAATTTAAAACAACATAACACAACTGATGGGAGATAGCATATCCTATAACAGTTTGATGCTCTCATTCTCAGAATTTAATAGATAACATTGATCCAACCGCTAATAAAGTAATAGGCTAATAGTTCATTGATGATTTAATAATTAATATATGGAAGGACATATTTATGTTCTCTTTTAAGCATATTTAAATAGTTAATGAAGAATGTTGGATCAAATAACA
The DNA here is from genome assembly GCF_019320115.1 of Miscanthus floridulus. Taxonomy (NCBI): domain Eukaryota; kingdom Viridiplantae; phylum Streptophyta; class Magnoliopsida; order Poales; family Poaceae; genus Miscanthus; species Miscanthus floridulus. The sequence continues at coordinate 20,864,915 of NC_089580.1, forward strand.
TTGGTAATATGTGTGGACTTTGAAGCCTGAATTGCTACACTAAGTTAAAAGGAATGCCACAAACAAAAAGAAAAATGATTAACTGCAAAAAAAAAGTAAAGAAAATGCAAATCAAACATGCAAAAAACATAATGTGATTAGCCTTAAACTGCGTGCACTATTAAGATACTTGCAAACGAGCATAATTATCTACTGAATAGACATTTGAACACAAGGGGCTATAACATGAAATCCAATATCACAAACAATTGAGTGCTGAAAAAAGGTTTGACATATTTCTTACTTGTCAATTAAATCTTGTGCATCAAAACTCATCTCTTCTGGAACATGCGGCCAAGGTATTTTGCAATTCAGAATATTGTCAAAAATTGTCTACAGAAACAAGTAGAAAATAACAATAATGTTAAGCTAATTCTAAACAAAGTTTTCAGATAATTGATCTACAGAGAAGTCTGATAGTATAATGGTGAATATTTGCTCCAATGGCCAATACACATTGATAATGAACACTTCTTTCCAGAAAATATCTAATGAGCCCTGATTGGCTGCAACTGTGTTAAACTGATAATTCGATGTTATGATTTATGACCATGTAAGAGTTACTGGAAGATTGATAAACTAGCTGCAAACAATTATTCACTTAACATAATGTACAATACCTGGGGGTGTTCTGCATTGAACGGAGGTATGCCAACAATGAGCTCAAACAGAATGACACCAACAGACCACCAATCTGCACTGCAACCTAGGAGTATATACATAATAATAAAGTAGTTAGTATCAAATAGTAATCAAAATGAATAGGTATAGTGAGCCTAAAAACTGACTTTGCTCAGAATTTACCATGTCCTGTCCCCAAAAGGATTTCTGGTGCTAAATAATCAGGAGTTCCAACAGCAGAACGATTTTGTCTCCGTGCTCGGTGATCCATTTGCTCAAGTTCATTCATCTGAGGCTCATCATCTCCATACAGTGAAGCCCCACTAACAGCAGGACCAGACAGATCATCTGTGCTGTTGATCAAACCAACCTTGGACAATCCAAAATCTGTCAACTGGATAAATGAACATTAATAAGCAGCACACAGAGAAAACACACTAGTACAAGTAACCAAGTCAAATTAAGAACAAAAATGAATTTGCATGTCCATAGAAGTATAAAAGGAAAAGGATACTCCCTCCGTTCCAAATTATAAGTCGCTTTGACTTTTCTGATACATCGAATTTGCTATGTATCTAGACATAACGTTGGTCTACATACATAGCAATTTCGATGTACCAAAAAAAGTCAAAGTGACTTATAATTTGGAAAAGAGGGACTATTAAATTAGTGACATAAAAAATTGAACAGTAAAAGTAGTTTGTACTTGGCTTTTTTGTGAAATACAACAAAGTGCTGCCTTTCTTCAAGGAAAAAAATCTCCAAGAATAAGCATGGCCTTATATTCAGTATGTGAAGTTAAAAAAAAACATATAGCATCATTCTAAACATCCATCATGATCTCTAAAAGTAAAAACAACTATCCTCAATAGTCACATGTTTTCTCCTGTTACAAATCTAGTACATGCTGTTCTGACAACTGCCAATAACTGTTATCATTGTTATAAAAAAAATGTTATCATTATGCATTTTGATTGCAAGAACTGAACATATCAAGTTATACATCAAAAATATTCAACCAGCCAGACAACAAACAAACAAACAAAATATAACAAGGAGAGAAGGTTTAATGAGCATGTGCGTGTCTCTGAACCTTAATATGTCCATCATGGGCTATCAACAAATTGTCAGGCTTTAGATCTCTATGGACTATGTGCATAGAGTGCAAATATTCCAAAGCTAGTACCTGCAGAACAAACTGATCATGAGACCAAGGGAACGAAAAAGATGGAAAATTAATGGATACTACAAACTTACAACTTCCGCAAGATATACACGAGCAACATTTTCATCCAGGCACCCTAAATTCCTCAGTAATGAGTAAAGGTCCCCTCCATTCAGGTACTCCATGACCAGATACAAATTCTCCCGTGAGGTAAACGAATAGAAAAACCGTACCTTCCAAAAGCATGAGCATTTCAGAATAAAATTATTAGTGTTCCAGAACAGGGCAGATTTGTATGTTCACTCACCACAAATGGGTTCCTGACTGTAATCAAGATATCACGTTCAGCCAATATACTCTCAACAGCATTTTTCCGAATCATATCTGCCTTCCTAAGAACCTGCTTAAAGTAGACATCTCGTTAAATCAACCAACAAGATAGCAATGTGTGCCCTCGAATGAAAGGAAGCAGGATGCACTTAAGGATTTGTGAGAATTTTCTATTATGATTATACAGGAAAATAAGCTGATAAATGGTAGTGAAACTGGTGCCATGGTAGTGCTACTTGCTAGAAATCCACCTACATTGTTTCAGCAGAGTCAGATCCCTCCTATGTTGTTTCAACATTGCTGGTACCAAGCCCAGGTGAAAGAGGAGGTTTGTGAGTTGTCACAGACTTGGCAGGCCAGCTTAAAAACAGTAAAACACAGCCGCTCTTATAGAGATGAAACCAAAATTAAAACTGTTGTTGTATTGCTACTTGCTAGACATCTTAGAATAATGCTTGCAAGAAGCAAGCAATATGTTATATATTCAACAAGAAACCCATACCAGAAGTATTACCATTAGCATTAAAGGTACTTAGCAATAAAAGCTATCATGCAAAAGTTATCCCAAGAACAGCACAGACATGACAGGGTGCAATCTGAATCTGTAATAGACACTTGCAGGTACCAGTTGTGAGCTCTCAGATGATATGCAGTAGAAAAAAGAACATTGAAATTGTTACATATCAAGACAAAGCCATGGTCCAGAAAACACAATTACAATATGCAGCACAAGAATGCAAATGTTTAATTGGATAGTCAAATCATAATGGGTGTGGAAAGTGATCAGCCAAGCTGCAATAATCGTTTCCTCTTTAAAAGAATTGTTCAAGTTCAACAAAAACTGATTACTGGATAGGCTTCAATGACAGCCATTCGGCTTGAGTGTAACTTCGTGAGAACAGTTAATGAATCGATGGTGCAGGGACAAGGCAGACTCACATTGTAGATCTGAAGGTGACATAAGGACATCAAACTAATTGGACAGCAATCACAGCACTAAGAAATATGTGCACACGACTTGGAAACAAAGTAATTGGATGAACCCCATGCTATGAAGCAATACGGAAAAGTTTCAATTTCTGGGGCAGAACTACTTGCACAAGATCTGCCAGGGTATGAACCATAAGGCTAGTGCCTAACGAAAGGTATGCATGGTTGCATGAAAGAACAAAAAAGTTAAGCCAATGAATACCTTTATAGCAAAAAGGTCTCCTGTAGTTGTTTTCTTGGCCAAGAAAACACGTCCAAATGCTCCACGGCTAATAGGTTTCATGATTTCAAAGTCATCAATTGAAGTGCGATCCTTCACTGGATGGACAGGACTTGCGCGCAAGCTACGAACAACGTCGTCTTCTTCATCCATTATGGTGCTTGCTGAATCAACCTTGTCCATATCGACTGAGTCACAGAGCTGCAGATACTTCTCCCTGAAGGATTATACAAATGCGAAGGATTATACTGTGTTGATAAGCTTCATAAAATGAAGTGGCCCGCAAGAATATTTTTTATGTGGTCAGAATATCAACTAAAACAGAAGGCCAAGTCCAAATAAGAATATCACCTGTGTAGTTTTTCTATACGTGTTCCAAATGTCTGCACTGTGAGAGCCTCATGCTTCCTGCAGTTAACAATTTCTTGAAGATCTTCTATGCAGGTAACCATTTGGGATAATGCACTTTCTTCATCCAGAGGAGTATTCGCTATGCATCGTGCAATATCAGCAAGTTCAACAATCTGCACAAATTGAAGGAAATTATTATTATAGCAACTCCTAAAGTTTGATATCTAGATTCTACAATTCAAGGTGGAGCCAAATATCCAGAGTAAAAGTGTTAAACACCTAAGTTTGTTTTCCTTACAGGCAAACAAGGAATAATGTGAACACAAGAATGCGAACCTTTTCAACTACTACCAATACCAACTAAAAAAACTAAGGCCCACTCTTACACCAGCAAGGACTGTAAAATTACTGTTCCAAGATGAACCATCATTTCTGGTATGACCTACGTGTTGGAATCATGCACCCCTTGTGTTGCCTACTTGCCGTCTAAATCTTGTGCTCTCTCTAGCATAACCACATATCCCAAAAGTTTTATATATGTTTTTTCAGTCTGCACGCCCACCAATGCAGAGGACATCTCAGACCATCAAGCCATAACCAATTCACCATGTCACAAACTTACTTCAAATATTTCTGTGTCCTGAAGTCTGTGGACTTCTGAAATTTTCAATTTCATTGCTTCTGTCATTTCTAGCAAATATTTGTCGACACACCACTTTAATACACTACTCTAGACACTTTCAGAGTACCACAAATTCAATATGTTTGAAACTTCCATACAAACATATCCAGCAAAACTCAAGTCAGTAATAGGATTTACAAGATAAGCCAATCTCTTTTTTTGTGAAGCGATACAAACTATTCAAACCTCATGACAGGGTGCAGTTCCATCGGTTCTTCAATCCTAGTGAAAAATATACCATAAGGGAAATTTCTAGGAATTCCACTCAATGCCTCACTGATATATGGATCCTGGTCCTGGGCGAATGCAATGGTTTATGGAATCCCATTGAACAGAGCAGTATTTCATAAACTATCAGAGTTATAGAGACCAAACTTTCAAGAGAGAGACACAGGGTGTGTGGACAGAGTTGCATACTATGGTTGTGCTAGAGCCCTACATCCCTACCAAGTGTGAAATGTCACAAGGATTAGAAGTGGGTCATGGTGACTAGAAGGGAAGGTCAATAAGTGAGATATCAGAAGATAATTATGTTTCTCCTCGCACCTTTAACTAGGAAGCCTGCATATTTGCAAAAGCTTGAAACTAGGACAGCTGTACTTGAACTTAAAGTAGCAAACACGAGACCTAGCATATTGATAAAATACACCAGCATTTAATAGACTCTGGTAGCATGCAATTATCTAACATAATAGCCAATACATTTTAATAGAATAAATCTATTGACTGTTTCAAATTGCCTGGATCACATGCTGATACATGCTCATTTATTTTTTACAAGTGATATGCAGCAGCAGCTGGATGGGGAAAAAAGTCAATTGCCATAAACAGCAGACAAGTATAACGATATATTTGACTTTTGTTGTGGTCAATAGCTTTGCACATTTCACCAGCAAAAAAAATGCTACTTCTTTAGTCACGTATCAAATGACGAATTTGTAGCACAATCATCATCAGGTATGTAAAGAGAAAGAGAGAAGAAAAATACAGAATCTGTATCTCTTACCTGCGGAAGATCATCACTCTCATTAATTGCATTTTTACCGGCTAAAAGCATGTCTATATGATTTGATCTTGGAGTTGTTAATGGAGACCTAGGAGTCATACTTCCCGCAGATGATGTGGCCATTCCATGATCAGATTTTGGTCCAAAACGAGTCTTACATGTCATTGAAGGAAGATTTTTAATGTCATCCAATGAAATAGTGTTATCAGCCTCTTGGAGATAGTCAAGCATATCGGCAGATCCTCTTCTAGACCAATCAGACAGTTTAGGAGAGGGACCATCAGATTCTTCATTGATGCTTGAACTTGAAACTTTTGCAACATCTGGGCTGACTGCAGCATTTGGCAGGTCTTTCGGTGAATAAGATTCTACCATCTTTTCTAGCATTTCCGCAACTCTGATTAAGCGTTCATCAACACTAACACCTTTTTGATCGCACCTGTCAGCAATTGCACAGACCCTTGAATGGTCTTCTACATAATGTGTCGGAACATATTCTTCACATATGCGGCACATTATTGAACCCTCTTCAGAAATATTTGGCTGGTCAGACCAGTGTCCCCATGAAGTTTTATGTTGATGCTTGACAGGAAGCTGTTGTTGTGGTAAAGATTCAACTGGACTGCTTAATTCAACATGGCTACTAACTGTAGAGTGTGCATCTGTTTTCTTATTAGGTGATTCCAATTTAGTAGGGGTAGATTCTTTTGGGACCTTTGTAACAGGCGATGGAAAAGGTTTCCAGGAAGATATCCGTTCTTTGGTTGGAGAATCAGGCTCTTTCTTAACATCTGTGTCAAGTGGTGGAAGAAGCTTAACAGGCTTTATCTCCTGGCTGCGCTTCCATTTCAAATTATGCTGCTCCTGACTGTATGATTTTCTTGCATCACTTTTACTGGCTCTGGATGTTGTGTCATCCGCACCTGGTTGAGTTAAAATCCGCCTATCTGCAGACTGTATAATCTTATCACGCTGATCGATAACAACTTCATCCTCAGCAAAACCACTTTCTTTGTGGAACTGGAGCAGCCTTGTGCATCTTGTAAGGATAAAAAGCATTCGGGTGTATAGTTTCTTCAGCACACCCATTGAGAGCTCCTGACGATGGTCATCCAAATCTTGCACTATACCTTCACACTGAAGCCAGAATTCCCCGGGTGTCATGACACAGCAGGTACGTGCAAGTATTAGCAAGTCCTCCAAGGTTTCTTTCCACTCAGGATGAGAGTCTGCATACTTTTCCATTACGCTAACCAAGTCTCCTGCGAAAACTGCCAAATCTGAATTTACCTCCTCCTTTGCCTTCTCAAATCTCACCTGGATAACTTTTATTACCTCCTGCATAGATAACAGGAGACAGTATTGTTATTACCTAAGAAATATTTGAAAAACTGGAATGGGTAAAAGAAAAAACAAGGCGACGTATCATTGACCCTTGTCTCACACAAACGGTGGACTGGGATTACCTTTAAGTTGTAAATGCCCCGAGGTTTCCAAAAAGGAAATGGGCGCACCCCTTTAGAGTTCAGCTCATGTGAAAAACTTTTTATATCTGCAGGGTGTCTCTTCCTCGGTGCACTAGTAGCCTGCATAATGGCTTTAAAGCGTGGAGACTCGGATTCCTTTGGTGTCTCACACGGATCATATGCACTCTAAAATGCAAGCAAAAAGAGGCAAGGATGGATTAGCCATTGTTTATTTAAATGAAAGTCGTAGAAAAGAAAAAAAAATAGAAATATCACTACCGCAGCCTCTGGTATGTGAGTAGGTGTCCTCAAATCTCCAGAATGGTTCCGCTGTGCACTAGGTTTAGCTGTGTATGAGATGGATTAGCCCATGTATCACATAAGGTTGTGGAGAGAGAAAAATAGAACAAAGCCCCAAAAGGAGAGCCCACCAATTAGCGTTACAAATATTTTCATATCACAGACAAAAAGAGGAGGAAATATTGGAGAAATTACTACGGGCATACACAAACAAGATATCTATGCTGCAGAAGCAGCATTTGACTAATATTTTTGCAAATCAAATCTGCAACTGTTAGATACTGTCCTATGGGCAGCCCAATGGGGAAAAGTAAGACTTGCTGCTTGCAAGCCTAACATAATGCAGCTTCATGTGGGATGTGCAGAAATATATAGGCACAGATCACATAAGCATCAGCTATTTGGGGTAGGAAATGCATCCTTGTAGTAAACCACTCTCACTCAACCACAAACTACCATCCAGTGTGCTATGATTCTCAAAACAGATTGATTTCTTAAAGCGTAATAAGCAATTCAGAGTATTGACTTCCACGGCTCCTATACACATTGATAAAGTGTCAATGAAGTAATGTAAAGTGTGGATGGTATCTAGCATGTGCTAGAAGAACACTTCAACAAGCACAAATCCAATGAGCTGCATATAGAGAAATAAACAGGGCTTATGAGCTCACTCATTAGAAATGTCTCATATTCAAGCAACAAAAAGAGCAAGTACTAGCTAACTCGACTTATAAATTATAACCCTCCTAGCTTGCTGATTTCACTTTAAACAGGTAGAAACTTCCTTCGTTTGCACTAGTGTTTCAAGTGTAAACGGCTACAGCATAGTAAGACAAATCGATGCAATCTCAACTCCTAGCATCTCAGTAAGCATTTGAGGGAGTAACTAACAGCTATTGTTTGCTCACACATTTTCCCTCATCCCTGCCTAAACAAGAGCTCAAAATAGCAAACTTTTAACCCCTAGCTTTGACACAATCAATAACCAGCTTAGAGCATCTCCAAGAGATTGTCTAAAATTAGTTGCCAAATTCCATATTTTAGCTATTCTGTAAAATAGAAAACTCCTCAAAAGAAGAGGACTCTACAACAGCCTAGCTATTTCTCATCTTCTATATTGAAAAGTTCAACGTCACCTGCCCAAATCCCAACCGGGCAAACTACCGTGATGGTGCCTGAAACACAGGTAGTAGCATCTTCATCGTGCTCACATTAGAAGCAGCTCCTTTACAGAGTTCTTATCGATGACATTGCAAAGTACAGATCATTGACATGGCTCAGTACAAAACTGTATATTCCAGCACAATATAGATGAACTTTGTCAAGTCTGATCACTGCAATTTCCAGAGCTAGCTGCTGATCTCTTCGATTTGTTCTACTGGAGTAGTAGCCTAGTACTCTATTAAAAGAACAGCATTGCTGCTAGTCTGCTACTACTGGAGCCGTGCAGGTGCAGCGCGGTGGCCAGCAGAACCAGCAGCATACGAGTTTGCTACAAGGCGCCAGAGTTCGGCGGCCTCCACAGAGCCCCTGGTGCGGGTGCGGCTGATCTGATGACTAGTTAAGCTGTGCCTGTTCCCACCGTCACCCGCGCGCCGCCATGACCGCCTCCTCCTGCAGCTCGGCCGGTGTGGGGCACTGGGGCGGCACGGGGACAGGGAGGATGATGGCGAACGCAGGCACGCAGCTACGTGAATTTGCGTATCCATGACAATGTTGACGAGCACCGGCACCTAGAGGGAAGCGACGACGCCGTAGAGCACGACGGTGGTTGTGGATGGGAAGGGTCGAAGCCAGACAAAGCAGTGTACCGGCAGGTTGTCGGGAGAATAGAGCCACGCGAAGCGCTCTCTCGCGGGAAGGACTCCCCGCACCCAGGAAATCGCGCGGGAGGAGCGATGGCGAGCGTTGTAGGTTTGCTTTATTTACCTAGCGGAATTCATGGGATAGCCGGCTGGGTATTTTAGAAAGCTAGATACAATATCTGTTGGAGTCTATTTTATACCACAAATTATCTAAACTGGATTCAAAATCAAAAATAGCATCTCTGTTGGAGTTGCTCTTACAGGCTCATGCTTGATAACTAAACTAAACTGGTTTTGGAAATGAAAAAACAACAGACAGAATTGCTACCTTTCACAGCGCTCTTCCCTCCTGCTCCCAAGCTCGTCCCAACCGCACTTCGCGTCGGCAACTCGGTCGTCTTCCCTTTCCCGCGGCTGCTACTACTCGTATCCGCCCAGGAGCTGACGCCCTTTCTCCCGCCGACGCCGGCTGAGGCAGCCCACGGTTCCGCCTGGCCCTGCCCGCGCGAGAGGTTGCTGCTCCCGAGCGCGGCAGCCATGCGTTGGCCCTCCTGCGGCAGCGGCCCGGATCTCGTCTTGATCCGGTTGAGCCCCAGAGAGGACGCCAGGATCGGCGAAAGCGCGGCCGCCGACGCACCACCCCCCGCCCCCGCCGCCCGCATCCCTATGATGCGGCACGGACCCCTTCCTCCCATCACCCGCCGGGCTTGACGAGGCCGACGACGCGGCGCTCTTGGGGGCGGTGGCCGCGGAAACGAAGAGCTTGTCGCGCTTCTTGGGGGTCTCCGATTTAGTCTTCTTCTTGTCGGATCTAGAGGACGACGACGACGCCGGCGACGCCGCGGATGCCGAGGCCGGCGCCGAGGTAGGCGTGCGCGGGCTGTTGCTGCCGTCTGGACTGGAAGAGGACTCCGACGACTTGTGTCGCGACGAGAAGAAGCGCCCCTTGAACACCATCGAGCCCCCTCGCCCCGCCCGCCGGGGAGGGGTTTCGTCGAACAGGCAGGAGAAGCAGAAGCGAAGCAAGCGACACAGACAGACGGAGGAGAGCGTGCAAGCGGGGGAACCGGGACTGCGGGAGGAAATTGCAAGGACCGAAGGAGTGACTAGTGAGACTAGATGTAACTATGTAAGTATAGCGATGTAGATACACAACCTAGGCTGCTATCAAATTTACAATTTGGCTAGATAAATAGAAGATAGTGTATGACTAAGATAAGACATTGACAGTAACTAGACAAACATAATATTATAGAATTATAATGACTAAAGATTTATAATATGCTTAAAGAGAGATGAGAGCATGACTGCATAAGTGGACATAGTAAGAGCATCTCCAGCAGCAGCAGAAAATCTCAATCCCAAAACTAGTTGTTGGGGGAGGTATAATTTTGTTTTGAGGGTTTTAAAATGCTTCATCTCCAACGGAAGAATAAAATCTCACCTTCAATATCTCCTCTGACATATGAGGTCAATTTGTCATTCGTAACATCGTTTCTTCTATTGTTTCTCTCCCCACTCGTTCCTTCTCCCCCCGACCTCCGAACACCGCATCTCTTCCACTGTCGCTCCTCTTTCTCCGCCACTCCTCATCCACCGCGGCTCCCTCCCTTCCTACGGCCATTCTCCGCCGCAACTACCTCCCTTCCGTTGTGACTCCCTTCCTACGCTCCTCTTCCGCCGCCGCTCCTCTTCCTCCGCGAATCTGAGACCACCGGTGACTTTGGAAGATGCCAGGTGCGTATTGCAAGCGAATCGAGATCCCCGGCGGGCGGGGCTTGGTGCTTGTTACTATTGGAGGTTGCCATCTCCTAGACGGCTTGGTGGTGGTCTCCGTCGAAGCCCACAAGAAGCTTGCGCGGTGCTTCAAAGAAGAGCTTTGTGAGGGGCATTGTGCTCGCCCCGCGGGAGCCACGAAGAGCAACTCTAGTAAAGCGTGTCATTGAGCTACCCTCACTTTCGGAGTAGGTTCTTGCGGTGCCCGACATGCAGGCTTGGCGGGTGATGCCAATTAGCCGCTGAACCACCAAGTGAGCGGTCGACACAACAGGGACTAGCGTGTTGGCAAGCACATAAACCTCGGGAGAAAAATCACCGTGTCAACTTTGTTTTTCCCGTTGGTTTACATCCTCGTTACACAAGCTTGTAATTACTTTCATATACATTGTGCTTGTGTAGTTGCTCTTGTAATTAGTTTATTATATAGCTCACTAGTTACCTTCTTGCTTGTGTAGCATAGAAGTAGCTCCCTTGCGTGACTAATTTGGTTTGTATAACCTTGTTAGTCACATTGCTTAGTTTGTGTAGCTAAGTATTTGCGCTCTCTAATTTAGCATTGGTTGCCTTGTTATTGAGCATTGCTAGTGTGCTTAGTTGGCTTTATACTTTTGCTTACTAGCATGTGTAGGAGCTTCCCGTTGCTTAAAGTACTAGTGGCATAGGTTTGTGCTATCTTACTTCTAGAATTGATTTGGTGAGCTCTAGCTACCCTGGCACCTTAGTTACTTAATTAGGATCTTTGTAAGATGCTAGAGAATATAGATAGAGGTGTGTAGTCTTAGCTAGACTAATTATTTTAATTTCACACTTGTTTCGGTTAGCCGGCGTGATTAGATTTTAGAAATGACTATTCACCTCCCCCTCTAGTCGCCATCTCGACCCTACACACTGCGAGCAAGGAAAATGGCAAGCTGGTGCGCATGGTCCGCGATGAGGTGAGGCGGCCAGCCCGAGCTCCGTGGCAAGCCTCGCGAGCTCCGAGGGTGAGGTTGTGCGAGCTCTGCAGCGAGCCTCGCTACCTTTGTGGTGGCCTGCGCAAGCTCTACGACAAGGTTGCGCGAGCTCCATGGCGAGGCAAACCATCTTCACGGCGAGGCTACATGAGCTCCGCGGTGAGCCTCGTGACCTCCACGGTGGCCTAAGCAAGCTCCATGAGCCCCAAGCTAGCACTGGCATCTACGTCCTCACAAGCAAGCAAGCAACGTAAGCTTTGAGCAAGCGAGAAACTGCGGATGAGATTAATCAATAGAGCAACGCTAAAGCAAGCAAGCAACACATGTGGCTACCATAGGAGACGCTGCCGCGAGGTCCACCAGCGCTGAAGCCAAAGCCAGTGACCTCCCCGTCAATCGCGCCCATGGGCGGCGACGAGGATAAGCTTCGCGTGCGTCGAACTTCTCTAGGCTCGGCAAGCCAGCATAGGGCCGTGCCCTGGCAAGCCGACGTTGCCAGGATGGGTGTCGAGCCATGGCAGGGAATGCGGCATCGGGCCATGGCTAGAGCTCCCATGCTCACGGTGGGTGGGTAGGGGGTGTCTGCTCGGTGACATCCGCGCGGATTGGCGGTTTCGTGCTCGACGACGTCTTGCTCGGCGGCATCCGCTCAACAGGGTCAGCACGTGCGTGGGAAGGGATGCTGGCGGTGACGAGGAGCTAGGGCCACGTGGTGCAGACGGCGGGGAGGTCGTGTCCGTACAACGTCGCGCCGGGGATTGGCGTCCGTGCGAGGTCCGCGACGGTGGCCACACGAGCGATGCTTCTGCTTCACTGGCGATGCGAGCTCCCACTGGTGGTGTGCACAGGATCCCCAGTCGCCCGATGGAAACAGAGCTAAAAGGATCAAGATGCCCAAGGGGGAGAGTTGAATTGGGTTAATTCTCATAGTATTTGCAATAATTAAACCCTACACTTAGCCCACTTCACTCCTTGTGCCTAGAATATGTTTCTAATGTTCTACCGCACAAAAGTTTTGCAACCTAAGTTCCAATCCTACTCTAGCATGGCAATTCTATAAATGTAAAGACAAGAATTGAATTGCTCAAAATAAAGAGAGAAGGATGAACGTGACGATATTTTGCCGAGGTATCGGTGAGTCGCCACTCCCCACTAGTCCTCGTTGGAGCACCCGCTCAAGGGTGTAGCTTCCTCTTGATCCGCACAAGGATCAAGTGCTCTCTACGGGTTGATTCTTCGATACTCCGTCGCGGTACATCATCCATACCGCTCACAACTTGAGTTGGGTCATCCACAAGCTTCACCGGATGATCTCTAAACTCCCAATCACCACCAAGCCGTCTAGGTGATGGCGATCACCAAGAGTAACAAGCAAGGACTCTCACTTGACCACAACAAGCCTAATGAGAAGGGTGGATGCACACTTGCTACTCTCTTTTCACTAATGAGGCATAAACGTTGGTTTCTCAAATCTCAATTACCTCACTAGGCTCTTGCTCTCCTTGGCACTCTCAAAGGTGTTTCTCAGCTGTTGAAATGGGCAAGAGTGACCCCTTAAGTGAATAGAGGAATTATTTATAACCCCTCATTCAAAATGAACCGTTACGTGCCACTGCGGGGTGACCGAACGCTCCAGTCAAGGTGACCGAACGCTTTGGTCAGTTCTCCCCGCTACCGAGCAATTAAGTTGTGACCAAACTCTGTCCAGCGTCTGGTCAGCACTGACCGGACGCGTCAGGTCATGAAAACTGCTCTCTGGAACCTTACTGATGTTGATCGGACTCTGAAACCTAGCGTCCGGTCACTTTGCTGCTCAGCGTCCGGTCAGTAGTCGAAACCTGACCAGCATCCGGTCAACACTGACTGGACGCGTCCGATCAGGATTCTCCCTCTCTGGAACCTTACTGGAGTTGACCGGACTCTGGCACCCAGCGTTCGGTCACATTTCACTCAGCGTTTGATCGTATCTAGACGACTTCTTCTTGATCAAATGAACTGACCGGACTCTGCATTTGACCCTCCATTCACTTCAAACTCACAATCATATGTGAATGAAGTTTGCTTCAATTGATCTAAGGGATACTTAGGAGCTACCTAGTGTTAGATTTGACAAGTGTGCACCACACCTAACCCACTAGACTCACCTAAGTCAAGCCACCGGTCCATACCCCCCTAATAGTACGGTCAAAGAATAATACAAAGTCCTAAACTACTCTAAGTATCTCTTTAACACCAAACGACACTTAGAACTAGTCTATCCTAACCTTGTCGTCCATCATTTAAAAACCGAAACGATTTTTATCGTAGGGGCATGACAACCATGATTGCTCAATTAATTGTCATTACCATAACCTAACTTAATTGCAGCTGTAAAACACACATTAGTTATAGTAATCTCGTATTGTTATTAATCACCGAAATCCAACTTGGGACCTGGATGCTTTCGGGAGCCCTCCTTCCCAACGCTGTATGCGATGGTTTCGACTGGCTTGTCGCGCGTGTGGACGTCGTTTCTAAGTTTTTTCCCTTCTCTCCTCGTTAAATTAGCCGTCACATCAGCAAAATATCTCCGTTATAAGTTAATTAATAGAGATAGAACATGCTGATTTCTACTTTGGAGTGCTCTAAGCACGTGCTCTAAAATATCTACATTATAAGTTAATTAAGTGCGTGTTTAGTTCATGAATTTTGAAAAATTGGCTACGGTAGCACTTTCGTTTTTATTTGACAATTAGTGTTCAATCATGGACTTATTAGGCTCAAAACGTTCGTCTCGCAATTTCCAACTAAACTGTGCAATTAGTTTTTTTTCGTCTATATTTAATACTCCATACACGTATCGTAAGATTCGATACGATGACTACTGTAGCATTTTTTGAAAACTAAACGAGCACTAATAGAGATAGAACATGCTGATTTCTACTTTGGAGTGCTCTGAGCACGTGCTCTATCATTGCTGGTTCGTTTATGTGAAAGAAAAGTACTGCTGGCTGATTCGCATGAACAGTAGCCATGTGAGGGGCTGGCCAGCCCCAGCCCAGCGATCAGGCTGGAAGTTGCTCCGCTAGGCTCGGCCCAGAAAGCAGGCGCGGCACCATGCCACCATTCCATTCGCCGTACCGGTAGTCGTGCATTTATGCTTACCATTTCTCGAAGCGTTGAACCTTCCGTCCGGCTCTCTCTTCTCTCCAGTAAAAGCAACCAGGCTCTCTCTTCTCCCCAAAGCAACCAGGCTCCATCCATCCGGTGCACGCCGCCGCCGCCGTCATGGGAAAGCGCAGCTACGAATCCGATTACGAGAGCGTCCGCAACGCCCACATCTCGGAGAACAAGGTAGGCGCACACGTTTCCCCATGCTTGGATCTTCATTCATCCAACGAACACGAAGGATTTGATCGCGCGCGGCACCGCTGATCCTCGGCAAATCTTATGTGGCACGCAGGCTCGGATGGAGATGCTTGGGCTAAGCCGTACGAAGGAGGAGCTCAACATGATGACCCCGCCCCCCGCCCCCCGCCCCTACACCTACAAGCAGTACGCCACGGGCCCGCCCCGGCGCTCCCCGCGGCTGAACGGGCTGGCCGTGCAGCACAAGGCGCTGCCTCTCAGAGGTCTGCCATGGCGGGCGTGCATTCTCTGTGTCTCGATTGGAGGCTGTTCCCGACTGTGTCTGAGATTGAAACGCATTTGATACTGTTGCCTCCTCGTAGGTCATCTGGGCAAGGCGACTCCTATGTTGGTGGACTACGACAGCGATGCGCCGGCAGTGGTCGGCGGGGAGATGGCGCCGGCGCCGCAGGACAATGGCGGCGAGGAGATGGGGGCCGTGTATGAACCTGTTCATGGGGAAACTGCCACCTCTGTAGGTACAGTCGTACAGATGCCATTCCTCCTACCATCTGTACTGCTGATTTATATTCAGCAAGTTCTATTACTACTGGTATACAAGTAGCAACGACAGTCGTTTCCTTGAGCGAAGAACGTATGGAGTCAGATATTCAGATTCGCAATATAGCTTGCTGAGAAAGCTTGGTTGTGTGATCAAATGCAGGTGAAATCGTGCTGCGCGGATGACTGCAAATCGGTGCGTGGAACGAGGCCTGAACCGGCCGTGCATAGGTAAATGTCAAGCAGCAGCAAGTATCTCTAATATCTATCACGTTTTCCACATCTCCTCTGATAATAGTCATCACTTGGATTCATCTTTTGCAGGCATGATGCTCATCTTATCTACCACCAAGCTTCTGCCTTGATCTCCAGCTAAATACATAATCACCCCGTGTCTAGTAGTATTAGAGTCGATTCCATGAGCTTTCGTTTCAGATTAAGGTGTCAGGATAGCAGGCAACGCAGAGGTTGGGTTCAGGTACCAGACTCCAGTCTCCAGGTGTGTTTGGAGCATGCTATGGTATCTGAAATTTTGTGGCTGAGTCTCTGTTGAATTCCTGTAAGGCTGTGTTTAGCTCGCGAATTTTGGAAATTTGGCTACTGTAGCACTTTCGTTTTTAGTTGGCAATTGGTGTTCAATCATGGACTAATTCGGTTCAAAACATTCGTCTCGTAATTTTCAACTCAACTGTACAATTAGTTTTTTTTTCGTCTACATTTAATGCTTCATGCACGTATCGCAAGATTCGATGTGATGGCTACTGTAACACTTTTTGGGAATTTGGACGTTAACTAAACAAGCACTGATTCATCGTGCACCTCCGTTCGCTCCCTTTCCCCGTCGGGCCTATGTGATAAAAGCTTGCTTGTTGTCTCAAGTTTTACCAATGAAGCTCATCATCAGCTTCCCGTAGTGTCACAGACGAGTAGCGCCGGCCTTTGCAAAATGCAAAGTACAGGTGCGTTGTGCGCGTTCGGTTCGCCACTCTCCACTTACTGTACAATTGTGAGGCCATTCTGTGGGGCTGTGAGCTCTTCTCAACTGCTCGCCGTTACTGTCGCAAAGCCTCATTGTAGTCGCTCCCACTTTACCTCGGTTGATGTTGCACATGAAAATTTCATACCACCTTCGCCATGGTAGAGAAACTAAAACCAAACTTGCTAAAACAACAAAGAGTAAAATACATGGATGGTCCTTCAAAATATCGTAGTCGAGGTTCATAAACTAAAAAACTGCACATTAGGGTCTATGGTCCTGCTAAAGGCCCTGTTCGCTTCTCTTATAATCCGTACTTTTCAGCTTATTTTTTCAGCGGGAACAATGTTTTTCTCTCACAACAAATCAGCGGGAACAGTGTTTTGGCTTTTTTTCAGCGAAGCGAGCGGGGACAAAATGTATTGTATCACAGCTGAGTCTGAATTACCTAAATACCTGGCTTGTTAGTTGTTACCATGAAATCTACACACTAAACATGCACTTAGGATTTCTGGATAATGTATCTAACAAGTTTAGGGACCTTAATCTGTATTTACAAAGTTCACGGGGACTGGAACTGAGTGACGCTTCATTATAAGGATTGTTCGTACATTTCACTTTAAATTAAAGGGTAAAACTAGAATGCCAAAAAGAAACCCTGGACAGACAAACATACAATTATTTTTGGCTATGGCCTATGGGTATTGATACCCATGGTCTACTCGTTTGGTAATTGGTTAGGGTGTAAATGCCATGGTGTTCTCTATTTGCATTTCGGAAGGTCGGAATCCTGTGGACCTGGCCAGCTAGCCTCATGTGTATATATGCATCTGAGTATGAGGATTTGACCAAACTCATGGTGTGACACGTGGCATAATTCATGGGTGAATGATCCCGAAAGGAAACAAAATAACAGGTGCTGCAATATTATTGGGGCTTAGCTTGTGTCCTAACGCCCGCGCCTGCAATCATTTTTTCACGTTGTTTTATGCGCTCACGTGGGGCCGTGTCACTCCGAACATCATCAGCATCGAGAAGAGAGGGAGAAGGCGGCAGATGCCCAGTCGATGCCGGGTGGAGGAGACATCGAGACGAGGCAGCAGAAGGCAAGGAGGGAGATGCAACATCTGATCTACTTTTGAAACATTCAGATACAACACTTACAACATACGTTTAAAGGCACATAAAACACTTAAAATATACATCTGAAACACTCGCAAAAACACCTGAAAAACACTTGAAACCATTGCAAAAGCATACACAACATCCAGATAAAACACTTGCAAACACATATGCAACGTACAAATAAACACACTTGCAACATACGTCTGAAAAAACAAATGAAATATTAGAAACAAAAGCTTGCAACATACGTATACAACCATTGCAACATATGCAACATCTCGACCTACTTTTGCAACATCCATATGAAACACCTGCAATATATCTCTGAAACATTTAACAAACTTGAAACAGTCGCTTGCAACATGCGCTTTCAAACACAACATCTACTTGCTGCCTGGACGAAAATAGAGGCTACAAAGTGACGCGGAGGTCGCCAGTGTGGAGGTTGTCGGCAGCACGGACCTCGGTAGGGAGCGCGGCAGGCGGATGGAGTCGACCGCAACAGGAGGCGTGAGTACGAGTTGGGGAGGTCGAGATCCGTCCTGCGAGCAGGGGCGCGCAACGGGGAGGACGGGATCTGTCCCGCGAGCAAGGGCACGCAGCAGAGCGAGCAGGCAATGCATACGGGGTGTTGTGGGCGGGGTCCGTTCCACGAGCGGGTGACTCAGGCGGGGTCCGGACGAACGGACGACCGAATATGAGCATTACCCTTTATTATATGAATTAGCCGTCCTTCTTGGAAGATAAAAGAAGAATAAAAAACTAGCTGTTTTACTCCCTCACTCCAGACAAAAAAAACAATACGTCATGGTCTCATGGGCAAAATAGTAAAAAATATAATACTCTTCGAACACTTCTGCGGCGCCCGACGCACATAAAAAAAAATAGAGCCGTTTGTTACCTTTGTTCCATTCAAAACTTCACAGAGCCAAGTCCGACTCAGCACTGTACCACCAGAGTACAGATCTGCCGAGCACCGCAACCAAATCTTTGCAAGCCGTCCAAAGCCGCTGGCCTGACGCCGCCGCCATGGGGAAGCTCGGAGCCAAGTCCGACTACGAGAGTCTCCGCAACGCCCGCATCTCCGAGAACATGGTAAGGCGCAGGCACCCTACCCGAATTCGATCTCCACCGGATGAGGAATTTCTTGCGTCATCTCCGATTCTTGTTTCGTGGCGTGTGTGCAGGCCAGGATGGAGATGCTCGGCCTTCTCCGCTGCGCGGGAGAGCTCAGCGACATCGCCTCCGCCTCCAGCCACCGCGCGTCCGGGAGCGCGACGCCTCGGAGGACCCCCAGGCCACGGGTGACGAGCATGACCCCGCTCCGCCGCTCCGGCCGCCTCCTCGCCGCGACGCGCCGCTGTTCCGCCCGGCTGAATGGGCAGGGCACAGGTTGAAGCATCGAATGCCCTCTTCCGTGGATCGACTCGTGTTGTTTGTGACGGGAAACAGCTCAAGTAAGTTCCTTTTATTTTCTGGCAGGAGCTCTTAGTAAATTGACGGCGGCGGGATCGGAGGAGGAGGATGATACATGGGAAGATGATAAGGAGGGGAAGTGGGCGACGGCGGTGGCCAAGGAGAGAGTACAGGCGCTGCAGGAGAGGCGGTGCGACAGCAGGGGGAGGGGCGGCGTGTACGACCCTGTTCTTGGGATCTGCTGCCATTTCTGCAGGTACTCATCATTACAAACATGAATCACCGATTGGTGCTTCCGGTTGCGTTCCTGAGAAAGATCGCACGGGATTAGTGTGCAAGTAGCTGACAAAAGTCGTTCTCTATGATCAAAGGCAGAAGAAATTGTGCGGTGAGGAGGACTGCAAGCGCTGCGGGGAAGGAGACCTGAAGCAACCATGTTTAGGTAAAAAGAATCCGTAAAGGATTATCCTCTTTTCCCCTAATTTCCGCATCTAGTATGATCATGTCAACACTCAATACTTTGGCAAATATTTGACAGGAAAGACAGAGTGCTCATCTTGCCATTCTTCTAATGGGATACTCTGCCGTGCTTGCCTGAAAATTAGGTACGGCGAAGGTAAGCGGACTTGCTTAGTTGCTCAACGCTGAAATGGCTTTGTTCTTGGTGGATTTTATCGGCCTACTTACTAAACTTTGAGATGTGGTAGCAGAGATGGAAGAGGTGAAGAAGAACAAGAACTGGCTGTGCCCTCACTGCGTTGAGGAGAAGGGTATCAAGAAATTCTGGATATGCAACAGGTGAGCGTTTCACCAACCTTGCTCTATTTAGTTCTACAATCAGAGGTCTGAAATGGTGCTGTCAGGATACGTAGTGTTTTAAAAAATTCAGTTTCCCACCACTCACTCGGTAACCTTTGGTCACACGACGATGCAGCTCCTTCTGCTTGAAGAAGAGGAAGATACCACCGACTGGGATTGCCATATATAATGGTAATTCTGATTCTACTCCTGTTCACATATGTGAAATATGCTGTTCTTGCTGTCACTGATAAACATATCTGCCTCTTTTTTTCACTTTCTTTGCCATTGCAACAGCAAGGGAGCAAGGATACGATTCAGTTGCGCACCTTCTCATGGACAGGCTGAAGCGACAAGCTTTCTGATGACGACTGGCTCTGGCACGTGCACTTCTACAGCGATGATGATGATGATGAATTGATGATATAGAGATGTAAGTGAGTCTCGTCTGACGAAGTCTGGTTTTGGCATGTTCACTTCTGCAGTGATTTAATGATGGTGGTAGAGATTGTAGCGAGTCCGTTTTCTGGCAGTTCAGCTGATAGGCATCTTAGCCTCTAGGAGAAAATGTTTCTGTTGAAATGAGTCCCACTTTTGTGCCCAAGAATGTGAAGCTAGGAGAACAGTCTCAGTGGCCTTCTGAGTGGCAGCTTGTCTGTTTATTGTAACCGGATTTTGTTGAGGGTCAGAGCAAGGATTAATGAGAATTACCATTTTTACTGTATCTGTGATAGAACTAGCTATCTGGTATCAGTATAAAATTCAACTGGTCTTGAATCTATGGACAAACGGAATCAGCTATCTGTCTTCAAACTTATATATACTACCAGTATATTTGTTATTGAGGCAGTGTAGTGTGGAGTCACCAAAATGACTCCAGATAGCTAGCCTATGGTTAGCTAGAACGTTTTGTATTATTATTTCAGCAAATGACCACAGATGGATTTTTCTGAGCGTAAGGAATCACACAAAATTACCCATATTCTCAACTATATTTACATTAATTTCCTTTATCTAAAAAAATTAGCCAAATAAAGCTGCTTGTGTAGGACTTGCATATTGAAATATCAGTAAATACAGGGCCAAAACTCATTCCTCCTTGCTGTGCAAAGCTCTAGCTACTTGCTTAGTCTTTAGTTTTAGGGTCTGTTTGGCAGGGCTCTGGCTCCTCTGAAAATGGCTCCGGCTCTGGCTCCTCTGAAGGAGCAGCTCCTCTGGAGGAGCTTAAGTCGTTCTGGAAAACGTTTGGCAAAACGGCTCCTTCGTACTAGACGACGTGAACCCACAACAAGGAGCCATGTGAAGCTCGTTTTTGAGACTTCTCCTGCGCAGGCAAAAAATGGCTCCGGCTCTTGACCGGCTCCCCATGCGGAGCCCTTTTTAAAACAGGCATTTGGCACAGCTCCTGCAGGAGCCGGAGCTGAAGCTCCTGCCTTAGCAAAGAGGCTCTTAGTTGGGCCAAACAAGCTCTAGTTCCTTTAGTTTACCAAGTTGGACCGGGCCTGACTATAGGCTACAGCGCTTAGTTGGACAACTTGAATTAAAAAAAAAAAGTTGGGCAACTTGAATCCGGCCGGAGGCCGACGCGGTTTGGACATCCCCACCTACCGGATGCACCGCCGGCTTGCCCTTGCCACCGCGGCCGCAGCGCCCGCGCTCCGGCGGTTCTCGCACCACAGCGCTCCTCCCCGGCCTGACCTAAGGCTAGCCTTCCTCCGCTCCGAGGTCGACGATCTCGAGCTCTCCCCCTCTCATAAACCATCGCCACGGCCTCCCCATAGAGAGCAATGCCAGGTTTTAGAAGAGCTAAGAAGCGGCCTTGCTCTTGCTGGAAACGCTCCGGCAGCTGTGGATATAGCGCACCCGTGGCCGGAGTGGGTTGCTCTGATGGAGCACCTCCTCCGTCGGGGCCACGTTGACCCCTCCACCTTCGCCGCCGCCTCGCTGTCTTCTAAGGACGCCAACGCTGTCCGCACCGCCTGCCTCCAATTCGGGCGCCAGCGGCCGGAGCTCATCAGGTGAGGTGGCCGTGCTCGGACTAGTGGTTTTGGGGTTGGGTTCTTGGCCTGGGTTGGTGTGCGCGTTGAGGCCATTATCTCTGCTGGGGCTATGATTTTAGCTGCAAGCTAGGTGTTTGTTGAAATGTGCTAGCCATTCGCGGTGCCTTTTTTCTTCCAGGCACCCCAGCTGTGCATGTAAAAGTGGTTGCATGTTTACCATGAAGGGAACAAACTTTGGCGGTTGTTGCAACATTTTGGCTAATTATACGTGCCCTGACACTGTGCCAAATTGATGTGTCACACTTCAATAGCAACTCGTGGAGCAAAGCTTGCCTAATAGTACCATTTCTGGGGATGGTAACAAGTGCAAAGTACATTATGGGTTTCCTCAAGTTATATCACTGTACCCTACAGAAACTCTTAGATGTGTGCGATTACAAGACATTGTTTCAGCATGTAGAGTAGTACTGCTATCTTTTGTTTCATGAGTCCCAACTTTTAACTAAAGGACTTAATGGATGCTGTAAGCTAAAGTTGAAAGTCTATTGTTGCAGGCATATATCAAGATGGGATATTCAGGTTGCCATGCGATGTGGTTGTCCCAGCATTGACAGGAAGGTTGTAAACTCTGGGAAACGACTGCGGGCCTATGTAGGACTTGATGAAGGAGAGGTAACTACATGGAAATATGCATTGAAGATTTCTCTTGATGCACTGAATTTTTATATTCTTTTAATTACCACAAACTTTAAATATTCTGAATGTAAACTCAAGGTTTTGTGTAGGATCTACGAATCAACACTGAATTATAGACACAAAAAAGAATAGTAGACCAGGCTTATGCCCAAGCAAAAGCTTTGTTAGGCTTGTGTATGGTAATACAATTGTGTGTGACCTTAATATGTTTGCTTTTAAATCTCATGTTTGAACTCTTTGAATACAAACATGTGGTGTGAAGGAATAGAACTGGTCACCTATTTGACCTCATCAACAACCTTTCTTTCACTAAATCCACTTCACACTAGTGAACTGGCTAGTAGAAAATATGTGCAATATGGATTTTCCTTTTTCCTTTCTCAGGAACTAGAAAAATATTTGCTTACTGTGCAGTATAATTTCCCAAACCTGTTGGATCCTCGATCCTTATATCGTAAATACATTAATTTTGTTTACGCTTGAAAGTTTGGTTGCTCTAAATCTAGGACATTAATTTATGTAGTATCAGCTTATGCTAACAGGTTTGCAGCCAATGCAATTTAAGAGGAAGCTGTGATAGGGCATATGTAAAGGCTCGGAAAGAGGAAGTTGGAAGAACTGTGGATGTTATGCGCGTCCTTTTGACTTATGGTCTTGATGTTATTACCGGCAATGTAGAGAATAGAGCATGCCTGAACAAAAATGTCAGGGAATCAATAAAAATCCTACTAAATGAGGTTGTCGAGGTTGATTCTAGGGGACCTGGTTCCAGCACTGTGAAAGCTGCACAACGCAAAGGTCAATCTGCTGTACCCATGAAGCAGGGTGATTGGAATTGTCCCAAGTATGTTAGAAAAGTTAATATGCGTGTCTACACATATCCTCCTGGTCATAATGCTTTGCATTTATTGTCAGATGTGACTTTCTGAATTTTGCAAAGAATATCAAATGTTTGCGCTGCGATGGAGAATTCCAAGAGAGGTATCGGTTGCTGCATGAAGACCAAGAGCATCTACCTCTCAAAAAGGGTGACTGGATATGCAAAAGGTGAGCCTGCTTATAGCTCTAGTTTATGAGAAATATTTACTGCAAGTTCTGTTTTTTTTTCTTTCTCTTATACTGACCTTAAAGTTTCAGGTGCAACTTTTTGAATTTTTCTAAGAACACAAGATGCTTGCAATGCCATGAGAAACCAACAAACCGTTTACTCAACCCAGGAGAATGGGAATGTGTGTCGTGAGTGCCTATTTCTACTACACTATTATATCTGCTTATTTGTTGAATATTTGAACTGTTCTGATGTCTACTGCCAATACAATCTTATAGTTGAAGATGGTGTTGGCCTTGTGTGACTATCCTTTCACTGCTATGATTTTTATTTCTAGAATTCTAGTACATTTCAGAAAATGGAAGATAACTATGTTTATGTGTTATGTTCAACTACAGGTGTAACTATGTGAACTTCAAGAGGAATGGATTCTGCTTGAAATGTGGTTGGAAAAGACCAAAGTCTCTAAACAATCAAGATAGTATTGAATCACGTCATGATTTAGAGCATAGTAAGAAACCTAGTATTTCATTTGTTCAAGATGGCGTCCAGCTGAAGAGGTGGCCAAGTCCGCAAAAGAATGCTTCACCATCTGACGAAGATTCAGATTTCTGGAGCGCAGACGATGAAGGAGGTGATAGCAGGGATAATGATGCACTCCTGCAACAGAAGGACTACAGATTCCTTGAGAGTTTTCCCATTGTTGGGGGCAGGACTGCTAATTCCCAAGATCGTCTTGCAAGGGAGAAGTGGAAGGACGAAATGTCCAGGAGAAATAAAGGCCTTCAAACTACGGAATCACGAGAAAGCAATCGGCCTTCTAGCCCCGGCCGTCTTCCAAGAAGCATGGAGCTGGTTGAGTCTGATGATGATATCGCTTCTTGGTTTTCGGGTGGGAATAATAATAGGAACTTGGACAAGGCATAACCAGATCTTGTAAGCGGGTGCAACTCGTGAATTTCTTCAATAAAATTTGCATCTCTTGGAATTATTGAAATCCAGCAAAGAAAAAAAATATTAAAGCTCACTGGAGAACTGTACCATTTAGTGTTTCGGAATTCTGTTATGGGCTGCTCAGCAGCTCAGGGATGACATGCTATGATTTTTGCAAGGGGCTTGTATACCTGCTCTCATGCAATTAAGTTTTGGGGACCAAGCTAGTAACAAGTGTCATGTGCCTACGTGCGAGCGTTTGGTTCGGCTCCGCGCTTGTCTAACTAGATCCAAAATTGCTTAGGCCCTGTTTGGTTGAGCTGTGGCTGTGGGAAAAAGCTGCTGTGGGCTGTGAGCTGTGGAAAAGCTGCTGTGGGCTGTGAGCTGTAGAAAAGCTGAAAGTTGTTTGGTTAAACAAGTATAAAATATACCTTTTATCTTTATCTCTCTTGAAACAACTATGGAAGAGCTTTTTATTCCACCAATTTCGGAAAGCAGAAAGCCAAAAACTAAAAGCAGGGTCAAACCAGCTTTCAAAAATGAACTACGGAAAAGCAGCTGCTTCTGAAAAAGCATCCTCCAAAAACAGCCCCTTTGGTTGGGCTTTTGGCTTTTAGGGCCAAAAGCCAAAGCCAAAAGCCCAACCAAACAGGGTCTTAAACTAGAAGCGAAATGTAGCAATATAACAGAGGAGGCCAACGCATCCTTCGCATCATGAGTACCGACGAAGTCATCTTTCACTATTACTGACGAGATCAGACCAACGACTTATTCCTCACGATAATGTCCTTCTTAGGGCTTCTCCCAACGCTCCGGCTTGGGCATGGGCGTTAGGTAGGGTTGCAATAATATGAGTGTGCTTTGGTTCCTTTGACTTCCCCTGTCTAAGGTCCAGTTTAGTTGCAAAAAATTTTACAAAATTTTTTAAGATTCCCTGTCACATCGAATCTTTGAACGCATGCATGAAGTATTAAATATAAATAAAAAATAAAACTAATTACACAGTTTAGACGAAATCCACGAGACGAATCTTTTAAGCCTAACTAGACTATGATTGGACACTAATTGCCAAATAACAACGAAAACTGCTACAGTGCCATTTTGCCAAAATTTTCAGATCTAAACAAGCCCGCTCAACGGAGCTAACTTGGGCCTGTTTAGTTGCCTAAACCGGCCTTCAGGGCACGCCCAACAATGTACCAACCATACTGAAGCCAGACCAGATTCAAACGTGCGCGGGGGGAGTGTTCCTCTCCGTCGAAGTCGGAGGTCCTGTAGCAGCCCCTGGTCCGGACGCCCTAGCGCTCACCCATCTTCGACCTAGGCCTGCACACGCGCCACAACCTCGTCATCTCTGCCTACCTCTTCCGCATGCTTGTCTTCATCACCCTCGAGTTCTTCAACCTCCACGCAGTGAACTCCCGAAGCAGTGATTGAGTTAAAAACTCACCTTCAAAAGAACATGGTGACTGTATCCGAGCTAACCAGCCAACCAAACAGGATCTATACAAGCTAGGCTTATTTAGGATAAGCAAACCAAACAACAACCTCTTTTATTGCAAGAGCCAAGTTTTAGCTACCTGGCTTAGCTAGCTAGGCTAGGTTTAAGACGAGAACCAACATACCCTAAACACAAAGCCCAAATATGGGTGGGTGGATGTTGCACACAAAGGATGAAGTTAATACCCCACGACAGTGTGTGGGGGCGGGGGCGGGGAATCTCCTAACTTGACAATTCAGATTCATAGCTAAGAGCCTCTTTAGCATGGCTCTAGCTTCTTGTGTGACTCTTGTTTATGGAACCGTGTTTAATGTCCACCTTACAATATTGCTACTGGAGCTGTTTTTATTGAATGTTTGTCAAAATGATTTTAGCTCTACTAAAGGAGTGAAGCTGTTTTAGAAGGAATTCAGAGCCACGACAAACGGTCTCTAAAGTGTCAATTATTTTAGGGCAGGAGAAGTATGTATTTTTTTTTCAATAAGTGGGAGCTAAAGCTAAACAACTCCATTTATTCTAACCCTCTTTCTGCTGCATCCGGTATCCCTTCCCCTGTCTCTGCAGACTGCAGCAGAGCAGTTCCTTTCTTGCTGTTTTTCATGTTATTAGGATCGGACCGGAGATTGAACCGGCAAGGCCATTGGTTCACTGGTTCACTGGTCCAACCGTTAAGAACCGGTTGAACCGCTGGTTCGATAGTTTTGGACCGGATGAATTGAACCGCCCACAAATATTTTGAACCAGTGTAATATAATAATATACAATAAATAATCAATAATATATAATTGAATAATTGATTACATATGCAAATTAGATGATAAAGAAACATAAAATGCGCATGAAAAGATAATATATGGAGTATTTATAAATTGGTAAAAAAACTAAATAGTAATTTAAATATTCATCATTGTAAAACAATCTCAAATACTGAAATGGAGTGCACTATTGTGAAGAGGTCATTCAGATAATCAAAATGGATATATTCAGCCTGCCTGTTGGTTTCAACCAGGGCTTATCAGCCAGCCAACAGTATTTCTTTCTCATAACAAACCAGCACCAGTCAGGTTTATCAGCCAAAAACCAACTATCGAAAAAAGTTTTGAATTTTTAAAATTTAAAAGACACGTGAAGGTCCAGTACTCCGAAAGTCCAATCAACGAACCATCTGCGTGAGCGCGTGCACAACAGGTGGGGCCCTGTGGGGACCATCGCAGCAGGTGCACAGCGGATGCACGCCACCAGCCAGAGCAGACTGCACGCACAGCAGTACAGCACCATTCCGGACCGGCCGGTTCAATGCAAGATTTGGAGCCAATTTCCAATAATGCCCCTAACTAGATAAGGTCGTACTCAGTGCACAGAAGGGTAATTTTGGAAAAACTCAAAAACTCATCGGTTCGTATGGAACCGGCCGGTTCATCGGTTCCGTAAAAAACCGGCCAGTTCAACGGTTTTTAACGGTTCAATTGCACAGACGGTCTTTTAAGTGAACCGGACCGGTGTAGACTTAGTTCGGTCTTTTAGCGGTCGAACCGCCGGTCCGGTCCGGTCCTAATAACTAACTGGTTTTTTCTACTCAGTCCCCAGTCGCCACTCGGACCTCGGCGTCCCACCGAAGACGACCTCACGCGGGGGCGGGGCTTGGTATATTCCTTCTCCTCCCTGCTCGGTTTAGCACGGCCGCTTCCATCACGCATCCTCGCCTCCTCCCGTCTCAAGAGATCGCAGGGGGCAGCGTCGAAGCTGGAGGAAGCGGACGGGTTCGCCATGGGGTCCGAGGGATCCTCGGGTCCGGTTATCGGTGAGTAGCAGTCTCTGTCCGTCATTTCTCCCGAGGTGCCTAGTTGCATATGGTGTGTTTGTGTGTTCGTCGGTCTGCGAATTCGAGTGGAGAGTCGGGATCTCTGTGGCCAACAAGGCATGGTTGTTTGGATTCCCGATCGGATATGGGCGCCCTTCGAGTAAGGGAGGAGCCGAGGAGAGAGCTTGGTGGGAGTGGGCTCAGGGTCACCTGGGGCTGCTTGGGGAACCCGATCCGGCATTGCCTCTGATTGGAATTGACGCCACATCAAGATTGCCGTGCGCAACTTAGGTGCAGAATTACCGTTTGTACCGCCATGTAGTCAACAACCTCTTGGGCTAAAGATAGGTCTATCCGGAACTAGGATTGCCTTCGGATGGGATTGTAGACTTGTAGTGCCGAGGTGGAATCTGGGGGCAAATTTAGCATCTCCCCGTAGCTGTTGGTGAGGCCCAATTGATCCTTCCTTCAAATATAAATGGTAGTTATGTAGGTTTTGGTCGAGACTTGGAAGCTACTTGGAAGCTTGTTCCTTAATGGATATAAGCAAAGAAGAGTTAAGTTACTTGATTATTGGCGCGATTCTAGATGGATCGATTGGTTAGGGATTTGGCTGGACCACCTGAATCTGTTGCGCAGTCACACTCATCTCTTGTTGGGAATCATTGCTCTTGAAATAGTTTCGTAATCTGAGTTATTTCTGTAAAAGTTTCTGGATGGTCGAGTCATATATTGATTTGGGTACTAGTAATTAGTGTGGTAGTGAACTAGCATGTATGTACAGTGCCTGTTATCCTTATCCAGCAGGAATGCCCATTAATCCACAAGTGCAATCTGGTAATTGGAATCAAATTTCCATGTATATAGTAATCTAGTGTATAGATCATTATGTGTAGCTACAGTAATGGTATTCAGAATTGAGTCAAGGTTAGCTATTTCTGACCACCATGCCTCAAATAACCAAAAGATAATTCTCCAAATTGTAAAGAAATGAAGCTGAAATTACTCCTAACAGTTTTTTAACATTTAAATAGGACCCATGCTTGCTCTTCTTGGCAGTGACGCCGATTCTAATATTAGTCTTTACCTACTTGTTAGTCCTATGCCTACCCATGGCCATCTTATCATTTTCCTTCATTTCATTTGACATTTTGTTAGCCATTCCTTGATGTAAATAGCATGAGTCCACAACTCACCTTGATCAACCAAATTTCCTGAAACCAGCAGTAGCATGCGCTGAGTCAATGTGTGGCCTTACTTACGTAGAAGAACCTCTATGAGATTTTGCTGAAAGATTTGCATCTGCTGGCCTAAAGTAGATAAATAGACATTCACTAGCTCTGAGCTAAAGAGCAGCTTTCCATGAGGACAAGAATAGTGAGATAACATGAATGTACTTTGGTGTAGAGTTGTTGATTTGGTATCTTCAATAGCAGTGGTAAATGTAATTCAAAATTGCTGTGCACATGCATACATGCTTGCTTGGGAGCGGTGTTCAATGGCCTAGTCCCTAGTCAATGGTATTTTTTTAATCCCAATATCGCAATTTTATAACTATACTGATTAACTGATCATCATGAAGCAGATTCCAATCAAACTTATTTTTATACTGTCCCAAAATAAGTGCACACCTCATATTTCGAGCTTGGGAGCAGTAGGGTGTTCACTGGCCCTAGTCAACAGTCTTCTTTTAAACCCAATATCACAATTCCATAACTATACTGACTAGTTCATCATCAAGCAGATTTCAATCAAACTTATTTTTATACTCCCTCCGTCCCAAAATAAGTGCACGTTATATTTCGAGGAGTCAACCAATCTCAAGTTTGACCAAATATAAATACAAAAAAAGTACTAATATTCATGATATCAAATAAGCATCATTGGATTAATCACGCCATGTATTTTCATAGTAAAACTATTTGGATATACAAATGCTGATAATATTTTATATAAATCTAATCAAACTCAAAATTAGTTGACTCCTTGAAATGCGAGATGTGCACTTATTTTGGGATGGATGGAGTACCATTTACTTCATGTTCACTTCCACCGGTACTTTTCCATGGCCCAACAACATATTCTGTAAGGCCATCACATAATGACATGTCAGCCCGCTATAGCTGACCGGAGGTACCTGGTAGCTCATAGCCGCATACTCAAAGATGTCAACAACGTTGATTTCACTGACTACACAATTAGAGTTGGGACATGTTTAGCGTATGTGGCTTATTTGCTAAGTTTAAGGTCCTTGACTTAAAGTCCATTGCCCCCAACTTATTTACGACAGCCTATTAAGTTTTAAGTGTCAGAAAAGTTGTCAGAAGGCTGGGATAGTTCTGAGTGCACTCATAATTTGATTGGGAATTACATGTTTGGTCCTTCATCTTCATTTTAGAGTAGCTGCAAATTCTAATTTCCTGTAAAAGATAAGGCTATCAGCCACCTGTTTATATTCTGACCAAACTTCTTATATTGCCCCAAATATAAAGCATGGTATTTATGCTACTGATTTGGAGGCACTTGGTTCATACAAAAGGATGCCTTGGAATTTGTGGGAAAGGAGGAAATGTTTTCTACCTTTAATGCCTCCAGAAGTCTAGATCATGTTCTTATAGTTTTTTGAACTTGCAACTATTGTCCCCTCAGCCTTCTTGCCTTAATCAGGTCATTGTTTTGATATTTTCTATGTGTATATATGGCACCATTTCTAAAAAGCATTAATCAGGTCATTATACACATAAGTAAGCTCAATATAACGCACCGATATCTCTGTTCTTTTATAGCAATGTACAGTATGATTTTCTTTTTCAAAATTCCAAGTCTCATGGGTAACCAAACTAAATTCCAGTAAACCATGAAACTTTGTTGCTCTTTTATTTTGTTCACAAGAACAATGAATTTGAACTCTGAATACCTGCTATGCATGTTGGTTGCTAATAATTTACATCATACTTTGTTTTATTATGTTTTCTGCAGTTCCCAGAAACTTTAGGCTGCTAGAAGAACTAGAACGTGGTGAGAAGGGCATTGGTGATGGAACTGTGAGCTATGGGATGGATGATGCTGATGACATATATATGCGGTCCTGGACAGGAACTATCATTGGTCCTCCCAATGTATGCTGCAGAAATACCCATAATTTGATACATAATACATTTGCTTTATTATTCTCAAACCTAAGAGGTGCATTTTTCGCAGACTGTTCACGAGGGACGAATCTATCAATTAAAGCTATTTTGTGATACAGATTATCCAGATAAACCACCGACTGTTCGATTCCAGACTCGGATCAATATGACATGTGTGAACCAAGAAACTGGATTGGTACACGTGCATTTTTTTGTTTCGTAATTCTTATAACGTGCAACATGCCAAGGAAATTTATGAATGATATTAGGCCTATTACTACTTAACTATCACCATTTCTAGGTTGAACCAAGTCTATTTCCTATGCTTGGAAACTGGGAAAGGGAACATACAATGGAGGACATCCTGGTCAGCTTAAAAAGGGAGATGTCGACTCCTCAGAACCGCAGGCTGTACCAACCTCATGAAGGTATTTTCTTTCCATTCCTCCAGTAGCTTATATGCTGACAATGCTGTTTAACTGTAGCTACTTGAAGTAATCTGTCTTGAATATCTGAAATCCTTTCCAAGGCTAGATTGCCAAGCCAAAACATAACTCGCTTCTTGGAAAATGACTAGCAAGAATCCCTAGTTGAATTTTTTTATCGCCAGAAGCTGGCAGCATGGCCAGATACAGGAACCAAATGAAATGAGCATGATCATCAGCAATTTTCTTCATCATGGACTGTAATTAGTGTTAGTTATCTATGAGATCAATTAGTCATATTAGCTTATGCCCCTTCCATCTTTGTGAAAGTGCTCCCTTTAAACTGCCCCTGTCAGTTGTTAATCTTAGTTTCTTCTGTGCAGGTAATGAAGATCAAAGAGTAGAGCAGAAAGGGCTTTCTCTTAGATGTGTCATCATGTAATCTATGTGCATTGCAATGTACAGCATTGAATTGAGTAGCGAGATGCCGAGGTGAAAGACCCTCTCAGGAAATCCTGTAATTCACCTTGATCATGCCACCGTCGCAATAAAGTGTCGATGACTGTTAAATTGCCTGCACACCATGAAACATGTAACCGATTCAGATTCTGTGGAAGACAACGAGTTAAGTGTGCGTGTTTCGCATATCTTCATCTGCCTGTTTGGTACACTCTGTAGTCTGTTCTGATGGGTAATCTGTCTAGGCCTGGTATTTTCTTCAGGAAACACCGTATGATATCACAGCTGCTGTTATTGTTCCTCTTTCTACTATGTGTCTGCGAATGATATCGATTCTGAATAAGTTGCAAAAGGCTGATAAAGTATCAGAAACACACATGCTAGTCAGTGAGCATCACCTTGAGAAATCGGGATGAGCCGCGTGTATACTAGTATTCATTCCGACCAGCTGTTTGCAGAAAGATCTGAAATCAATTTCGACCAATTATGCAGTAACTCTGAAAAGCTGCCCAAGTCGATCTAGAGGCTGCTGACATTTCGCCGCGGAAGTCCCTCTCATGAAGGACATGGACGGAGAGGAGGAAAGGACGGCCGGTCGAAAAAGGCGCGCCCCCGAAAGGCATGGGAACATGTTGCCGTTCGCGCCAAAAGCCCCACAGCACGACAGCACGAGCAGAAGAAAGCGAGATGCTCCCGGCCGCCGCACTGGTGCTTCCCCCCATCATCTCGCGCTGCAACATGCGAAGCTGACGACGCATCCAATATTCCTATCCTATGGAAATGGAATCACCGCCGTGGTCGACTGTGCCGTCGTCTGCTCAGCTCTTCTTCGCTCGCCGGCTCGCCGGCCAACTCCTATGACTATGAACACTTGTCTGTCGCACAGAACGATTGGCAATGGAAGCTAAGGCTGCATTACTGTGGTAATCAGAGAATTCAGCAGAGCTGCTGTTCTGCACTAACTCAGGCACCAGTCATTAGACGTATAAAGCACGTCAGCACCGATCAATGTCTCCAAATCCCTTTCCAGCACTCTGCAGTCAGAAACTGCAGTAGTGGCCAGTCAAGTTGGAGAGGCACCGTTTGACCGAAAAGATGGAAGGCCCCTGATGATGTAATCACTAAAAATGAGCAGTAATAAGAGGGTGTTTACGTGGTTTTGGAATGGCAAAATTGTTTGCCATAATCTTTTGCTGTAAATCTTTTAGCATTTAAACTTTTACATCTGGATGTTTAGATGCACGACAAAATTTTAGCACCGTACTAAATAAAGACTGATTTGTCCTTATTTAATGCATGATTTGGTTCATTAATTGTCATCCATGCATGCTCATGCTGGGCTGCTGCTGCTCGCAATTGCTTGCTGCTAGCACTTGCTGCAGCTCGCCATTGCTGCTGGTAGCACTTGCTGCATGTCCGGCAGTGTTTTCAAACAATCAAATATTATACTTTATTGCACAATTATTGAATAGTTCTGTCGGGATCAATACTAGGATACCCAAAGAGGAGAAGCTAATGATCATCAACATTGATTCATCCAAAAAGGTCAAGAGCGCGACTACAGCTCCGACCGACCCCCAGATGCACGGGCTCCGCCTCGCCCGACCTCTGGGTCGGGGGCCTGCCTTGCCCAACCTCTGGGTCGAGGGCTCCATCTCGTCTGACCCCGAGGCCGCGGGCTCCGCCTCGTCCGACTCCGAGGCCGCGGGCTCCGTCTCGCCCGACCCCTTAGGTGTGGGCTCTGTCTCACCCGACGGGGACCCATACCGCCGCCAACCACTCCTGGTCCAAGCGTATGGACCTGGGTCAAAACTCTGACACCAATGAACAGACCGCCATGTCCCGATGTAACCTATGGCCATGACGGGCCATACATGAGGATTCACATCAAGAACGGCGTCGGGCGTGCCAGTACTGTTTTGCCTAACCCTTGTACGAACGCTGACAGGCGTGTCAGTTCACCACGACGCCCGCCGGGACATAATGAGACGACATGACTAACACATGACGCCTGCGCATGGCGCCAGTGACGAACAGGGCCGCGACGTGGAGCCATCCCTGTTGACATCTATAGGATCGGCGGGACCCTTATGAAGGAGAAGAAGGACCCAACGATCCTGGAAGCCTTCCTCTCTCTCTCTCTCTCTCTCTCTCTCGTTTTTCTCCTTTTCCTCCGCTGTAACCCGCGCTTTCCCTTCGCCTATATAAGGGGAAGCAGGGCGCCCCATGGAGGGGGGACCCGATCGATCTAGAGCCGCACGAAACCGAACCACGAGATAAAAACACAAGAGCACGACATGAACACACGGCTGAGCAGCGATCGAGCTCCCAGCACCCGTTCACTCCTTCCACCAGAGACTTGGGATCCTTTTCCTCTCTTGCCTATTTGTAACCCCTACTGCAAACCAAGTACCGGTAATACGAGCAGCAGCAAACTGGATGTAGGGACGTTCCGCCCAAACCAGTATAAACCTTTGTGTCCTCCGAGCACACCATTCGAGCCAGACGCGCAAATACAAATTTACTCGTCGGTCCAAAAACACCGACAAGTTCAACAACTCAATTGTCCTCAACTATACAAATCACTCATACACGGTACATTTGAAGTACACCATTCCAATTGTCATGATCGGTTTAACAAACCAAGGGCAATCAAGTCGCGGAAAGCATTCATCATTGCAGATTTATCCCTTGCCGGCGTTTGACAAGTACATGGCTGAGAGGACGATGCTTTAGGTGGAACATAGTTCTCATCACGATCACAACGATCAAAGTCCCTATCCACTATTTCACTCGTTCTAATGAAGTTATGGAGTGCCATGCATGCAACGATAATTTGGCTTTGCTTATGAGGTGGATAACTTGGCATTTGCAACAACATCCTTCACTTCATCTTCAAAACTCCAAACAACCTCTCGATAACATTTCTAAGAGATGAATGTGCGTAGTTGAAGATCTCTTTTTTAACTTGTGGCTTTGGGCCGTCTCGATACTCCGGAACATGGTACTTGGTTCCCTTATAGGGCGCAAGGTAACCTGGACGGTTTGGGTAGTCGGAGTCCACCAAATAAAATTTTCCTATACAATGGAACAGTTTGTAAGTTTCACCTAGTTCAAGTAGAAGCTACAAATGGAACAACATGAATGTGTTTACCTATAGGTGGATGTGGAAAGACGTGCATGTACTTGGTCATAGCATCAATGAACACTCTTATATCATGTACAAAACCAGGCCATCCAGCAAGAACAAATGTGAACCTTATGTCAAAGTCACAAACAACCAGCACATTTTGTGTTGTCATGCCCTTGCGGCGCATGTGCTGAACTAGCTTATTACTTTGCACCACACATGGTATGTGAGTGCCATCTGTTGCTCCTATATAATTGTTGAAGAAGGGATGGAACCTAGGGTTTCTCAATCTAGGATGAATTGTTCTGAATTCTAGGTCCACTGGCTTAATGATGTCTGCAGCTAGCTTAACTACACATTGCAAAACTTTCTCAAAGTTATTGTGAACTGTGTCTAGTGATCTCTCAAATCTATCCTCAGCTTGCCTAATTGATTGTGGTGCTCTAAGCATCCAAAGGAACATTCCTAAAGCCTCAACAGAGGTACTCTTGGTACTAGATTTTAGGCCATATGACTCAATCAGCCGATCATGAAGTCGATGGAATACAATTGGGCGCATTCTAAACATGTTTGTAGCAGCTGTTTCTATCTCCTAGCTTTCTCTCTACCCATTCCAGTCCAGTTAGCAGTGGTTGCCTCCTCCCAGTCCTACTACAGTATTTGTCATGATGAATAGCAAACAGGTACATACCGTTCATAAAATCGCTGTCATCATCCTTAAGAAGCATTCTGTAGATATCCTCATCACTTGATTCATCAGAATTATCCTCATCCTTCGCTGCATGAGCATCCTGACACATAAATGCATGGCAATCTTAGTTATATATACCAGTAAAAAATTTGATCATGCATCACAAGCTCACATCACAATCACAAATGAAATTCATCACATAGTTCAATAGACATAGTACAAACTCTCATGACATAGTGCAAATGACAAACAGAGTTCAAATGACATAGTGCAAATACAACAAACTTAGTTCAAATGACACCCTTACTACAATGACTGGCATAGTTCACATGACATGAATTGTTCAAATGACAGACATAGTTAAGATAAGAGGATCTAGCTGTTGACCCCAGCAAAGTACTCAATGAAGCCTGGCCTTCCTGTTGGTGTAGATGTTCCAATGAAGAACTCCATGTCGTCGTCATGTTTGGTGATCTTGTGCACAACATACCACAACTGCTTGTTTCCTTCGTCTACACCACACTCTCGAGCTAACTACTGCACATACCTAATCTTTTCTGCTCTGGCAACCTCCTTCTGCTGGGCAAGTTGATGGGCAATCTGCTGCTTGTTTTTCAAATGTTTCTTGAATATCATATTCCTCTCAGCTTGAATCCTAGCGTTCTCTCATGAACTTGTCCATGCTCCTAACTGCTGGGCTCTTGGACTTCTTGTTGGGACTAGAGCTAGTGGTGCTTGTGCTGCTTGCTCTCTTGTGGCTATTGATGCTAACTAGGGTCTGAACATCAAGGTCCTCAGGTGGCTCCTTCTCCTCTTCCTCATCCACAGTGACACTTTCTCTAGGAACAAATGAGGTGGAGCCATTGTAACACCCCAGGTGTTTGCCACCAGTTAAGCAATGGGTTTGAGCTCAAACATGGCATATTAAGTAATGATGAAGATGTCAAGGTCAAACCTATAGAAACGAGTCCCAACCTAAACTTGGATATGTCACCTGTGCTCGCCTATAGACCCCTTTTCAAGATATATGCTTGGGTGGTGTGATTGGGATATCTTCATGTGTCTCACATCAATACCCATCTATATTGGGCACTCGAAAAGTTTCATGAAGTTTAGAATCAAAAAGTCACATGAAATGACGAGTTATGTCCTTGCTTGAATTAATTTATAAAGTGAATGGAATTCTCGATCATCAACCAAATCTTGCAACCATGCCCAAATGACTCTAGATGAACTCTACAACAAAAGTCATGAAAGGTTCATGTTGGGCAAATGCCAAGAAAACGCTCCAATGGATCAAAAAGGATAATTTAAGCTTCATCGTGATCCTACTTTGGTCAAAGTAGAACAGCAGGTTCTATACCAGTTTTGAGGTTGGACCTTAAATGAAAGTTGTAGTTCATATCATGTAGAACAAACTTTGTTTTTGGACCAAGAGCTAGATCAACTTGGAAATAAGTCAAACAGAGGCTCAAAGTTGGAACCTGCTGCTGACTTCAGCACTTAGAAATATTCTAAGTCTGAAATTCATCGACATCGGCATTGACGTCTCGCGTTCTCCAAATTTCGTTAAGTAACTTGACTTGACCCCAAAATAAAAGTTGGAGCATACATCGAGAAGAAGACCATGTAAAAGGATGGCACTCGTTTGACCTTGGTATGGCCCTCAATTTTGGAGTTTGTTAATCGCCGTCAATGCACTGACAATGCCACTTTGGAGATTAAATTAACCACGGTTATGTTGCTCAAATGACTGGAGTGCCTTAATGAAAAATGTAGAGCAGGCTGAGGTGAACAAACTTCATTTTTGGCCCAAGGTCTGATTCAGCCCGGAAGCGGCCCAAATCGGCTCCCCACGTCGGTCATACCGTCGCTCGCCACGTGCTCGGTAGAATGCCTCAAGGACGCCGCGTGTCCGTGGACATGGCCACCATTGCCGAGCTTCCTTGCCGCGTGCCCTGCCTCCTCTGCCACGCGCCCTGCCTCCCCTGCGCGGTATAGAGCTGGACGCCGAGCTCCCCACTCCCCAGCGCTCTCCCTCACTTGCTCTTCCTCGCTCTGCTCCGCGCCAGGACGCGAGTCCGCCATGGCCGGCTGGCCGAGCTCGCCGCCGACACGTCCTCGCCGCTCCAAGCCCCCACGGCCGCAGCCACGTGCACCACCGCCTTTGCCTCGTCGTGCTGCACCTCGCGCGCATGCTCGCCCAAGCCATCGGCCGTCGTATCGCCGTCGCCACCGGAGGACCGCAGCCGCCGCCGCTGTAGGTCGCCGGGGTGCGTGGCCAGGCCGCGTCGGGCCTCCTCAGAGCAAGCTGCGGCCACCTACGGGTGCGTGTGGACCCACCGGTGCTCCCCCGCCCCTCAGCCGCCGACGCCATGGCCTCCTCCGGCCGGAGCAGCGATCCCCGGCGATCCTCTGCTCCAAATTCGCGTCAGGGACCTCGCGCGACAATTCGACGAAAGTCAAGGGCCTAACTGCGAAGTCAGTGACTCATGTGAATAGTGCCGTAAGGACTGGTTTGTAATTATTTTGCAGGAACTTTGGAAATTCATAGTAAATCGTAGAAAATTCGTAAAATAGTAAATGAGGACTTTTTGGAATCCTTGTGAAATTGTCTATGCAGTGGATCTATAATATGGCATGTTTTAGTTTAAATATTTTGCGGTAAAAATATATTTGTGCAGTAAGGTTGTAATGCTAGTTGAATTTGTTATTTTTCATAACTGTAGATCTAGGGCTCCAAATGAAGTGAAATTTTTGTGGCATGCTACTCATGTGATAGTTGATGTGTGGTAAAAATTTCATGAGTATTGGATGAAGTATGAGTGAGTTATTGGTTTATCTTGCTCTCACATGAATTCTTGCTTTAGCAACTTGTCTTTTTTATAGAGGTTGCTATACATATCCAAATGGAGTGAAATTTGTACAGTAGACTATTGAGAGGATATGTGAGCCACTGTAATTTTTGTAGAAGTTATTGTGCACTTTTGGTATATGTTCATTAAGTCACCTTGTTATCTAAAATAAATTAAGAAATGTATTAAAAGAATTTATTTGGTCATGGACACTAGGTTTTCTAGTGTTCTTTAGTCATGTGTGAAATGTTGGTAAAGTTGGTTTTGCCCAATTATGTATTTGCAACATAAGTTAATAATTATTTTCTTGCCGATGTGGTTTATGGACAGATCTGGGAACTTAGCAAAGTTCTTCATGATAATTTGCTTTGTTGTGAAACTTGTTTATACAAAAGTTGTAGATAATTCATGTATCTAGCTTCTATTAAATTTTGGTGTCATTTGGCCAAGTAGTTTAAGAGTTACAGCTGTTTAAAGTTGGGTTTCAGAAATGGCTGTTTCCTGTCAATTGTGGACCAGTTTCTATAAATGGATATATTTGACTTAGTTAACTTAAGAATCATGCTAAGATGATTAAAGATGAATTGTAGAAAATTTCATAAGCTTTCCATAATGTCTTCTTGCAAGTCATTTGGATTTGTTTAACTCCAGTTATAGCTAAATCTTGTAGCTGCTGTTTGCATATCCAGAAATTGGCAGATTCCAATTATAGTGCTTGCTTGTATATTGTTAAGTGTAACATATGCCTTGAATGATGACTGAGTTAGAACACTTGAGATCAGGGGAAACTTGTGTCATGATTTGTGTTGTCGTCTTCTTTGCCATCTTAGCATGATAGATTGTGTGATGTTTAAGTTAAGCATCGCAAAATACTTAAGTGTGTTAGTGTAAACTATGCTTGTTTTGCTTGCTATTTTGTGATGTGTCTCATGGTAATATTCTTCATATTTATGCACTTGCATATTGCATCTCATCTAGGTATGCTAAATGAACCACGTGAAGGACATGATGTTGGAGCCAAACCCAAAGACGGTGTTTGATGGATCTATCCCGAAGATGGAAGGACTAAGCGAATGCTAGAACCGGAGATGTTACCAGGATGGTGCAAGCTAACTGAACTAACTTGTGTCGGATCCCAGGCAAGCCCCGGAGCATTATAAGTCTCCTAATTATAAAAGCAATTCTTTCTATATACGAGTTATATATTGTTGCATTAAGTTGTAGGAGTTGATTGAAACCGTTGATGCATTTATTACTATCCTTGCCTACCTTATTACCTTTTTACCCTGTTAGGTCAGGATCAAATAACTGCTTAGCCTTGCTTAGACCGGTAGCGATCGGAGATATCTGGTCACCTACATTATAGGTGGTTACTGGAAGAATTTAGCTATGGAAAGAATGATATCCTGGAATTAACCATGTGTGATGGATAATTGGAGACCGGACGGAAAAAGTTGGAGGCAACCAGACAGGGTTCTAGGGTGCTGTTAGTTTCCGTCTGTGTCGATTAAGGACCGACCATTGTTGGGCCTCGAGTCATGTTGAACGCATGCCTTACATTTAGCTGGCCGGATAAAGTACCTTCCGACCACGAAGCTGGGAGATTTTTCGGGCCGAGTAGATTGCCCGCAGCGCACTGTGCTGGAGCAGGTGTGGTAGGACACAGGGGCGAGATGATAAGACCAAAGTGCAGTCGGTCGGCCTCCGGGTACATGTGGTTCCTGGCAAACTCGAGATTCCTGGAAAGTTGACTTGGTGATCAATATCTCACTTTAGCGGGTGAGTGAGGTTTGTGTAAGGAATAAATCACCAGCTGGTTAGGAATCGATTCGAATCGCCATCGCTCCTGGATAGTGAGCACTTGACTCGAGTTACTGCATCGTAGTAATTATTAAGGAACAATGATGGTTATCTGGATGGTATGGGATATGCTAAATCTAAATTGGCAACTGGATGTTATTGGTTAATCAAGTGATTGCTATAGTACAGGTGCTTACCTAGATGGATAGGCCATAATAAAGATGATGCAAAGTACTTAAAATGGTTTCTTTATGATAGCTTATGCTTTTCGCAAACAAGTCTGCTAGCCCACTAAAGAAAGCCTTGCATAATCCTTGGTGTCGCTTTATTTTGATTTAAGACGGGTAAGTCTGGCTGAGTACATTCAAGTACTCAGGGTTTATCCCACCTTGTTGCAGGTGATGTTCTCGACCTGTTGCTGATGGTGGCTAACCACCGGTGGGCTAGGTGATTCTATACTTACTTCTCATCTATATGCTTTTGTCGGATGATGTCACTATGCTAGCAATATATTTGGAACTTATATTAATGTAATCATTTGAAAGCTATGTTGTTTCCACTAAGCAGTTTTGAAACCCCAAACTTGTACTATTATTTGTTAACCCCTTTGTAATATTATTTCCGCTGCAACCCGATGTATGTGATGTGTATTTGCTTAATCACGCGATCTTGGTTGTGATGTTGATTTACCGAGGTCTTTCGGGACACTCGGTGGACTACCAGGTTTATATGAGTGAAAGTATGGGTGTGTCAACGTGTTAGCGGGGACAACCGTACTTGATCTTGTATAAATTGGGCGGTTCTGTCACAGCCATCAACAACTACACCTTGGAACATTTGGTCCAATTCATTGATGTAACCTAGCCACCCACACTTGCATTTCTTCCAGTCTGAGTGGCCCTGCAGAACTTATCTTTGTGAGCAAGGGCAGATCTTACTAAACATAAACAGCAAACAAGCAGTTTGGCAATTACCTTAGTGTTGTCTTCCCACCATTGATCAGTGGCATCAACATTTCCATCAGATCTACGGCCTAAGCCAGTGTCATTGCACAGTCTTTGTATGAATTACCAATATCCCTTCAATTGCCTAATCCTATTACCGATCTGGGATCTATCATGAACCAAATTGGTTGCAAAATAGTACCTTCCTATGACCTTCCTCATCC
Organism: Miscanthus floridulus; assembly: GCF_019320115.1. Lineage (NCBI taxonomy): Eukaryota > Viridiplantae > Streptophyta > Magnoliopsida > Poales > Poaceae > Miscanthus > Miscanthus floridulus. The sequence continues at coordinate 20,906,463 of NC_089580.1, forward strand.
CTATCTTGTTCATGACACCATTCATGCAATTACCTTTAGTAATTTGGTCAACCCAAATCTCACACAGTTTTTCGGTATTTGGTTCTGACCAATTCCACCTGCCGACTCTATCCTAAACAATGCATAACAAGAATACGTACATATATTATGAAAACGGCAAAAATCAAACAAATAACATATTTTCTTGGGTTCTGAAAAAATACCGAGATTTGAGCGTTTGAAAAGATCTGTTGGATCTCGTCATCATCAGCTTCATTTGGGTTGACGTTGAAGTTATCTTCCGCAACAGCTGACGTCGTGGGTCATCGACGTCCACCGCGGCTCCTAGATTTGGCAGGCGTGCCGGATGCAGATCCAGGCGAGGCGCGCATGTCGGCGGTCACAGGAGGCAACGGAGGTCCACGGCCACCACCGGAGGATGACGACAAGGCGCGAGCGGCCGTAGCGCCTCCTCCACCACCACTGTGAGCCACGCCGTAAGTCGAGGGTATGACTGTCGCTGCAGACGCGAACGGGAGGGGGACCTATGCTGCCGTCGGTGCCTCCACCTTGCGGGCCGGAGCGAAGGAGTCCCTCATAGCCCGCCTGGCCATGGGAGTTGAGGTCGAGCGCTGCCATGCTCGCCCGAGGAGCATTGACGCTGCTCGAGCCTGGAAAGGGATGTGCCGCGTCGTTGAAGTTCTTGTAGCCGCCAGCGTGGGAAAATGGATTAGGTTGTGAGAAGAAGTCCCTGGTGCGGTCGCCATCGTCGTAGCCATCGCCGTTCCCGTTGCCATCAACGTTTTAGACATCCATCAGCAAGGCCGGGGAGGAGGACCTGGCTCAGGGCTGCGGCGTAGGAAGAGCTGTATCTAGGGCCCGAGGAGGAGCTAGATCTGGGGGCCGTGGAGGAGGAGCTGGATTTGGTCGGCGACGGAGGCTAAGAGCGAGAGTGGCTGTGGCGACGGGTGGAGCTAGGGTTCGCGTGGAGGGAGAGAGCGAGAGCGGTGGGGGAATGGATACGGTCCGAGCAGCGGGGTGGGTGGGTGCAGGGGTAGTGGGCGGCCGGCTCGCCCCCCACGCGTTTTTGGCTAGTTTTGGGCCTCTTGGGTCCCAAATGCCAAAAGTTTTAAAGCCCCAGTTTTGCTGTTTTTGTACATGGTGTTTAGGTTTAATTTGCCAAAAGATGAGATAAAATAGCAAAACTTTTGGCAAAACTGGGGAACTAAACAGGCCCTCAGTACAAATCCCAAGTAGTTCAAAGTACAAAGTAAAACTAGCAAAAGCCTCCAAGTCCCAAGTCATCTAGCATCTAGTAGCCTTCACCTTTGCAGCACCATCCCAAAACTCCAAAAGTCATCGTCACCTGTTCTGTTGAAAAAAAAGGAAAACCAGCATCACCTTTCATGGGACAAATTACTAGTCGTCTACCGCTATTCCAAATTTCTAGTGATAGCTGCATGATTAACCATATTTTCTAGAGTCTTTAAGACTTTGACACGAGCCTTGATGAACCATGCTGGGAAAGTGAGGTGTTTCTCCTTTTTTCAAAAAAAGAAAAGGAAATTGTGGCCTTTGTCACTCTCAGCGTAGACTACGAGCGTCGCCTTTGGCCAACAAGGTGGCCGGCTTGTTGTGCAAGGACACTTGCATTGCATGTCGCGTTACCAGGTGATGCTTTTCTTGATGACATGGCCGCCAAATGGCTGTGTTTTCTCCTATTCCTTCTGGTCAATTTTAGGGTTCTAAATTTTCTGTGACTGTGACTCTGTGAGTCGGAGATGATTGGTATGGTCGTGTACCTCGACTGAGGTTTACGACAGGCGGTGCAGGGCTGTCCTGGAAAACTTCGAGGCGTGTGGGCGGCAGGCAAGCTCTCAAACGAGGCCCAAACTTAAGCCATGTTGGCTTGGTCTAATTTTTTATAATTTGACTCTTTTTTTTTGAAGAAAAATTATGTTTGACCCATTGAAAGACTTAAACTCATCTTTGGACCCTGGAGGTCGGTGCCAGGAATCATGGCGTCGAGGTAACACGTCTCGGCGCCACAGATCTCGGCACCGAGGTGCCTGGCCGAGCACAGCTAAAGCTGGACGGAAAACTCGAAGCTCGTTAGCTCGCTCGACTCGCGGCTGGCTCGGCTCGGCTTGACTCGGCTCGTTAGGATAACGAGCCGAGCCGAGCCTAGGTTTTAGCTCATTAGTATAACGAGCCGAGCCGAGCTAGCTCGCGAGCTACTCGCGAGCTCAACGAGTTGCGTTTCCAGGAAAGGCTGCAGGCCGCATTTTCGCAGTCCACGGCCCACAGGCCCCCAGCCCAAGGCCCATGCGCACGGCACATCGGCATCGGCACATAACAGAAGTACAGAATAAAACCCTAAGCCTCCTCAGGGGCTCACGCACAGCCGCGGAGCCGCCTGGCCGCCGCAAGCTCACGAGTCGCGACTGCAGTAGGGGCGCAGGGCCAGCACACGACCGCGGCGACGACGGGGCGAGCGAGACGCCCGACGCTGCGACCGCAAGTCAGGCGGCCGCGACCAGCGGCTCTCCGTGTGCGAGCAGGTCTGGTTCACTCAGTCACTCCTCTCTCCTTTTTCCTCTAGATCTTCCTTTGCCGATTGCTGCTTTGTCAGAGGTGGTCAGGTGATCCGGGGGGAGGGCTTCCTGGGGCTTTACCGTGGCCCGTGGGTGGGGGGCAAGCTGCCTGAAGGTCATGCCACATTCCGGCATCACCTGGGTGTTGTACGAGGCACGGAAGGATGTTCTTCTGGCTGAGAGGAACAAGCCACGCGGCTTAGCAAATTGAGCAATCTTTTTTGAACAATGGAGGCGTTGCCGCAGATGAAGTTTTGCTCCTTTGCTGGGACTTCTGATCTATTTTCAGTTTTGGAATCCCGGCTGTGCCGAATGGGTTGCTGGGATTCCTGATCTATTTTCAGTTTTGGACTGCTGGGATTTCTGATCTATTTTTAGTATATAGGGTGCGTTTCTCTGTTTGGCTGAGTGGAAAGCATTTGTTGTAACATCAATTCTGAACAACTGATTGATTTTTGTTCTGTTATAAGAAAAGGATTTGCGTAGATTGATTGCCTAATGTCTGAGTAGAAAATAAGCCTTGCACACAACCAAACAGCCATATAAAAACAGAAGATGTTGCAATTCCTAGAATGAACAGCAAAACATAAGCAGTGCTTTGTGCCATGTCAGCCACGGCCATGGAGGGCGAGAACAGTGCATCGCCGCGTCCTCCAAGTTTGGAGTCAAGGAGTAAGCTTTGTGGACGACGAACTAGCACTCGGTCTTCATCGAATCCCACTCTGTCCATTGACGTGGTGGTATGTTATCTAATTTATCCCAAAAAATGAAGAATGTCATACTTTATTTTTAATGCAATAGCAATGATTCAACTATATACATTAATACATGTATGTTTGTTTGTGCAGCCATTGGAGAAAGTTTTAGAAGATGAGGAGGATGATGATAACAGCTTCGACCATAGGGATGATATGTCTGAAAGCCTACCTACAGTTGATGGTGGAAGTGGAAGCCAGAGGGGTGATGAGGTTGATGATGGCACATCAAAGGCTAAGAAGGCAAAGACAGGAGGGAAAAAAGCTGGTGTTACATTGTCTCCCAAGTGCAAGATAGCAAGAGGCAAAAGGGCTAATTGCTGGAAACATTTTAAGATTGTCAATGTCCCATCCAAGAAGGAGAGGGGTGTCATGGAGACAAAGGCAAAGTGTAAGTTCTGCTATAGGAGTTATGTGTACCATCCAGGTGGTGCTACAACAACTCTGAACCGGCACCTAGCTAATTGCACACAATATCAGAACAAGTTGGCAAAGGCTAAAGCTCAAGGTACACTAAACTTTGGTCCAGATGATGGCAATTCTCTTGTTGTTAATCCTACTGAATATGATCACGAGCACACTAGAGAATTGATTGCCAAGATGATAATTGCTCATGAGTATTCATTTAGGATGGTAGAGCATAAATGGTTTAATATCTTGATGAAATGGATGAATGGTAACTATGAATTTATTGGTAGGAAGTCTATAAAAAATGAATGCATGAGGGTTTATGAATCTGAAAAAAACCAACTCAAGAGGAGTCTGAAAGAGGCAGAATCAATAAGTTTAACCACTGATTTATGGACGTCTAATCAAAACCTTCAGTACATGTGTTTGGTGGCACATTATATAGATGAGAATTGGGTTTTGCAATGCCGTGTCTTGAACTTTATCGAGGTGGATCCTCCCCACACTGGTATTGTCATAGCTCAGGCTGTTTTTGAGTGTATGGTAGAATGGAAAATAGAAGACAAGGTCACTACAATAACTCTTGATAATGCTACAAACAATGATACGGCTGTTACAAATTTGAAGGCAAAGCTTCTTGCTAGAAAGAATTCAGTATTTGATCCTAATTACTTTCATATTCGTTGTGCTGCTCACATAGTCAATTTGGTTGTTAATGATGGCCTCCAACCAATAGATAATTTGATAACTTGCTTGAGGAACACAGTGAAATACTTTAAGAGGTCTCCATCTCGCATGTATAAGTTTGTGGAAGTATGCAACAATTATTCTGTCAAAGTAGGAAGAGGTTTAGCTTTGGATGTTAAAACAAGGTGGAATTCAACTTATAAAATGCTAGATACGTGCATTGACTATAAGGATGCATTTGGTTATTACGAAGATGTAGACACCAGCTATGTTTGGAAACCTTCAGATTCAGATTGGGTATTGTTTGGAAAAATTAGGCCAATATTAGGAACAATGGCAGAGGCCACTACTGCATTTTCTGGGTCACTCTATCCAACTGCCAATTGTTTCTATCCTTACATAGTGAAAGTTAAGAGAGCATTGATAGGAGCGCAGCAATCTAGAGATACATATTTAATGAGTATGGCTGCTGCTATGTTGGAGAAATTTGATAAATATTGGGAGGAGAAGAACAATGTTATGGTTATTGCTACAATTCTTGACCCTAGGTTCAAGATGAGGTACATTAAATGGTGTTTTGCACAGATTTTTGACCCAGTTAGGTGTGAAATTGAGATTAATGACATCAACCAAGAGTTGGAAAGGCTCTATAACAAGTATGAGATATTAAATCGGCAAAAGATGGGTGACAATGGCATGAACAGGCAATCAACCATAGCTTCACTTGATACAACCAGCTCAATGGCTTCTATTGCAAGTGATTTCCAGTCATTTTTGCAATCTATTGTTACAGAAAGTTCAAAATCTGAGCTGCTGATTTATCTAGATGAACCAAATGAGCCCATAGATAACAAGCATTTCAACTTACTCAGATATTGGAATGTGAACTGTCATAGATTTCCAGTTGTGTCTAGCTTGGCAAAGAGGTTCTTGGCTGTTCCAGTGAGCAGTGTATCATCAGAGTGCACCTTCAGTAATGCAGGTCGAGTTATTGATGACTACAGAAGCTCTTTAAAGCCGGCCACAGTTCAGGCATTAGTATGTGCATCTAGCTGGATAAGGGGCACTTATGAAGACAACAATCATCCTCTTGTGGTATGGATTCATATATATAAGTATATAACTTGTTCTCTCTGTTCAACTTTGTTTCTCCTGTGACATGCTAATATTTTTTCTATTTTTAGGTTGGAGATGATGAAGATGATGTCGAGTCTATTGAATTCCCAAAATGCATGGTGTCAAGCAATTAGTGTCTAGTGGGGTACATGTGCTCAGTTTGTGCATTCTTTTTTTTTCTTGTTGCTTATCATCTTGTTAACACAGTGTTGTTTGTTGTACTGTTATTGACCTATAGGAAAGGGGGAAGGACTGACCAAGGGACATTTTGCCATGGAGAAGTCTTAACTGACCATGCCTTTTGTGTGTTTGCATGGAAATACAGAATGATGGAACTTCAACAATGTGTCATTCTGCTATGTTAACTTATGTTATGTTTATGCGCCCTTCCTATCTAGCTGATGTCGTACTTTGTAATTTGCATGGATGATAGTTGATGGATGAATATGTGATGGAGACATGGACGATGGACCTAATTTGTACTCTATTGCTTGTGTATGCATACGATGCTTGCTGCTAGCATGTATGATGGATAAATATGTGGTGTATCATGTATGACTCATTGAAATGTATGGTAGTCTTCATTTTACATTTTTTTTTGTCCCTGGCTCATGAGCCAAACGAGCTAGCTCGAGCTTTTTCCCGAGCCGAGCCGAGCTAGTTTTTTAGCTCGTTAGGTATAACGAGCCGAGCCGAGCCAGCTCGTTATCCTACCGAGCCAAACCGAGCCGAGCCGAGCCGAGCCGAGCCGAGCCGAGCCAGCTCGATATCCTACCGAGCCAGACCGAGTCGATGCGACTATCTATGCGAGAGTTGCATGAATGTCCATAGCTTTTTTTATTATTATTCTAGAGGGTCTTTGGGACTTTGACACAGGACGATGTGACATGCTGGAAAAGGGGGACCTCTGTCGCTCTCAGGTTAAGTGCTTGCCTTCAAAGTTTCTCAAAAAATGCTACATCACATTGAATCTTGCGATAGGTATATGGAGCATTAAATGTAGACGAAAAAAACTAATTGCACAGTTTGGTTGAAAATTACGAGACGAACGTTTTGAGCCTAATTAGTCAATGATTGAACACTAATTACCAAATAAAAACGAAAGTGCTACAGTAACCAAATTTCCAAAATTCATGAATTAAACATACACTTAGTGCGTGTTTAGTTGACGAATTTTGAGAATTCAGCTACGGTCGGCTTTGGCCAACAACATCCTCGCAGCTCAGCTCGGTGCCCGGTGCCCGGACTGTGGACGGAGACGGACACAGGAGTACAGGACACGACAATGGAACATGCATACATGTCACATTATCAGATGGTTGTCTTGTTTTCTTTTTCGTTTGAACGATGATTACCAGATGCTTTATTTTCGTGGTGACATATATACATGTTTTTCCTCCGAATAATTAATCCTTCTGGTCAATTTGGGGGGTTTAGAAGTTTCTAACGTAACTCTGACCCGGAGATGACTGGCTCGCTACCGGTACGGTGTGCGGCAAAAACCAAATGCTCATTTTTGTTTTGTTTTCTTGCGTTATATTGTAAGGAATAATTCTAAAAGATGTTGGTGTGCTTTCCTTGACTCCTTGGAGTATTTGCTTGGGACATGTTTTTTTTCAAAGATAATTGAGTGGAGTAGTGTTAAAAACTAGAGTAATTTTGCTACCTGTTCGAGAATTTTGGATGGTTCAGTTTGCTTCTAGGAAGGAGGAAGAGATCATCTTCTTGTTGTGAAGGCAAGAGTCCAAAACCAAAGGTGGTTAGGTAAGACCAAAGAAGGATTGTATCACCTGGCGGAAGTTCGCTTGTTTAATTAGGGTCTCGCCGTGCGTGCTGCTTACTGTTCCCGACATGTTTGGTTTCTCATGACTAAAATTTAACTACTAAAGCCAATGACTAAATTTTAGTCACCCTTGTTTGGTTTCAATGACTAAAAGTAACTAAAGTCCATTAAAGCAGTTCAACAAAGACTAAAGTACCCCTAATGAATGCCCAAATTAGTTAGGAACCAGCAATAATAAGGGACAGCCCTTGTCCAATGGGTACTTTAGTTCACTTTTAGCTACTCTTGAGTGACTAATATGACTAAAGTACTTTAGTCCCTTTTAATCTGTTTGTTTGGTAGTTTAGTAGCTAAATTGATTAAAATTTAGTAGCTAAACTTTAATGAGAAAACCAAACATGCCCATAACATTGCTGTACCATTTTTTTTAGTGTCATTGCTGTACCATTCTTGGCGTGGTACTAGTCAATAGAGCCCGTGTTTAGTTGCTAGGCCAAATTCTAAAAAAGTGTTACAGTACCCATCACATCGAATCTTGCGATACGTGCATGGAGCATTAAATGTAGGTGAAAAAAAAATTAATTGCACAGTTTGGTTGAAAATCGCGAAACGAACGTTTTGAGACCTAATTAGACCATGATTGAACACTAATTGCCAAATAAAAACGAAAGTGCTACGGTAGCTCAAAATCCAAAATTCACCCAACTAAACACCCTCGGAAGCATGAAAGTTTGTCAAAATCACAGGTTCTTAATCTGAAGACCTGATGCGTTTGGTCAACTTCTCACCCACACCTAGCTACGTGTTTAGCCGTCTCAATAAATAACGAAGCAGACGTCACGCTGCACCTGAGGCCTGCGACACCAACTATTACCTGCTCAAAGTTTGGATACCGTCGGCTTCATAAATCCAGGGTTCTTCATGGATCAGCTTCTTAAACAAAGGTCTGGTCCAGCAGACAACGTTGCAAACGGCATATAACTCATGGGCCAGCCCAAATACTTAAAACGGCACAGAAGGACGATCCAGTCTTCGACCGGAAGGCCTGGCCGAGAAGGAACGGCGTCCGCTTCCGACTCTGACCTGCCTCTCTAACCGGAAGGCCTCGCCTCCGACTCCGACCCGTCTTCGGACGGCCTCTCCGACCAGAAGGCCTGGCCAAACACCGCTTCCGCTCCGACCCGCGTCTTAGACTAGGATGCGCTAAACCCCTGCTCACTGCTCTTCTTCAACTGGCGCAATCAGAGCCGAATGGGACCAACCGACCGGGGACGCCCGCTCGGTAAGGACCAGGAAATAGACGGAGAAAGTAAGGCAGGGCATTCAAGTCAACCGCAATACCGAGGAACGTACCCTGTACATCTGCAGGACAGTACCCTGCGACCTCCCTGGCATGACAGAACCCAAGCAGTGTTGTAGGCGCCGACATTTTTCCCTACAGTATTGTGGGCGCCATCAACTCCCATACCAGACAAACGCGGTAAGGCTCCCCCACATGCCTCTGAGGCATCAATAGTATTGTGGGCGCCGACAGACGAACATGGTAAAACTCCTTGCATGTCTCTGAGTATCAACAGTGTGGCAGACACCGACGTCTGTCATACCTGAAGAAGACGACGCAACCTCCCACATGCATCTGACATTAACAGTGTTATGGGTGTCTACAATCATCCTATACCCGATAACGTGGGCAACAAGACTTAGCATACGTACACTCTCTTCCTCTCACATGTAAGGCCATCCCCTTCATCTATAAAAGGGGATGTGTGTAACACCCCTGGTGTTAGAGCTCGTTTAGCACCATGATTTAGGCCTAAGAAAATTTTCGAAACGAGTTTCTCGGGTTTTTAATTTAAACGTACTTAAGGCGATAAGCGAATCCTGTGTGACTCAGTTTCGTGGACTCAAATAAACGCCCAAGTTAAATTACTTAGTGCATAGAAGTATTTAAGAATGTCCGATAATGGTTCTAGAAAATAAATAGCGAACGGCTTGTTTCATTGATTAAGCATGAAAAATAATTTTTATAAACAAAAATACAATATGACTGGTATATAGTACTTAGGTAAAAATCCGGAGCATGATTTTTGGCTACATTTAAAATATCGAGTAACAAACTTTAGTGCTTTAGCCGTGTATGAAAATATAATAGTTGGCTTGTTAAATGAATATTTGAGGGCTGAAATAATAACGAGAGTGTCGCTGGCCACTCGCCTCACCTACCTCGCCGGTACGACGCGCGTGTTGATGGATGAGTTGGCCGGGCTGCTGCTGCCGTGTACTGCTTTGCTTGTTTTCCCTTCCTCACTGCCAGTTCCGTCGCTTCACCCTGTGCCTCTTGGCATGCTCTCTGCCTTGCTTGACTCTGCTGCTGTGGCCTTATCCTTGCCTACCTCTGTTGTCTGCTCTGTGTTCGTGTTCAAGTGGAGAGGACCGAGCTCGCTAGTGCCACTGCATGTTGCGCCTGCCTGTGCACTTTCTTCTGTCTCTGTCCTTTTGCTGCACTGCATAGGGACGCCTCGACAGCCCACGCTCTGTCCTTGTGCGCTTGTTTGCTGCCTCGTGCGCCTTAAGCCGAGGACCGAGCTACTCCGCTTCCCTCGCCCGCCCTTTGCTTGGCCACACCGGCCGTGCCCTGCTCCCTTCGCGTGGGCAGGCGAGTGCGCGTGAGTTTCCTTGCCCCACGTCAGAGTTGCTGCCCAGCTCCTGCTCGCCCCTTCTCTCGTCTACGCCGTCCTTCCGCGCTAGACCCTGGCCGCCATGGCTGCGCCGCCGCCGTCGGTCTTTCCCCCCTTCGCGAGCGCTCCTCCTCCTCACCGTGCGCGTGGCCGGCCGCTGCTCGCACTTGCGGCCGCTCCCGCCACCCGAGCCGCAGCGCACCGCCATCGTCCGCCAGTGTCGGTCCTACCTCGCATCGTCACGCCTCCTCCCTCCCGCGCCTTCCGCGTCGGAGCCGCTGATGTCCCGCGCCGTTCCGCCATCTCCGCCAGCCGGGAGCTGCCATTTGCGCCGGCCAAGCCACCACGACCACCAACTCTGCCTCTAGCTCATTTCCGCCGCCGCTATGCAACCATCGGAGCCTTCAAGCACCATCATCGTGGTCCACTGCCGTCGTTGCGCCCTACAGACCATCGGCGCTCACGGTAGGACAACCTCGTAACGCATCCAGCGAGGCCGCAACCACCACCGGTGCGCCGTGGTCGCCCTCGCTGCCCCTACGCACCGCCTCCATCGTCGCCGGCCACCACCCCATGTCGAATCGGCCGCCGACCGGTTCCTCTACCCGGCACTGCTCTGTTCCAAGGTAGTAGGCGGACTCATGTGTAAATAGAGATAGCAGTAAGGTCCTAGGTGCGACAATCGTGACTCAAAGAAATAGTAGAAAGGGTAGCATATTAAATAGATAGAAGCTCAGGGATGTTTTTGCAAAACTATCACCGCACACTGGGCTTGCCGTGCTGGGCTGACCTTTGGCCACCGCACCTGGGCCCCTCGCCCTGCCTGGGCCGACATGCTCCCACATTGCTGGGCTGTTCGCGCCCGCGCGCTTGGGCCGGCCTGTGCCACCGCGCCTGGCCCGCATGTGCGCAGTTTTCCGCTGGGTCGAATATGTGGTCGTTGGCCTTTAGTTTTCTAAGCACTTGTTAAATTAGTTTTGGAAATAAACTTGTAAGATCAATATAAAATTGTGTAAGTGTCCAAAAATGGTGAAACTAGTTTTGTTGAGTCTCTAAAATCATGGCCTACCTGTTAGTATATTTTGTTCATATAGTTTGATAATATTCTTGGGAGCTATATAATTAATTTAAGGCACTTAATATTGTAAAAATATAAACTTGTAAGAATTGTTGTGATAAATTGGTGATAGTGTTGACTCTGAAAATTTTACAGTAAATTACTAATATTATTAGCTGCTCACTGTAATTTTTGTAGCTTCAGAATAATTAGTTTGCTAGATAGATAATGATGCCCAATTTCGAATAAAGATTAAATTGATAGAACAGAATAAAGAAACAACTTGGGTTTGTATAACTAAAACATTGGTTGGGAAGTAACGCCTGATTCGATAACATGGATACGTAGACTAGCGCCTTAGAACTATCTCGTTAGCTTGTGAGACGTAATCGGATTTCTAAGCATTTTGGTTGTCGTCGATTATTTACTTCTATGCATTTGCATCAATGCATATCATATAGGTATGATGATGGCTCAACATATTAAATGAAGGATGATTGGGAATCCAAAGATGATGTAATGATATTCTCTCCACGAGGGGATGCAATGGGCTTTCTATTCAGATGATGGTGGATGATCTAAAGATGCAGATACTAACTTTTTAATATATATCTTACCCAGGCAAGTCCCGGTGCATAACCCATACTTTTCTGCAGTTTAAATTATATTTGTGCATTAAGTTTTAAGAAGTTGATTGAAACCCACTTGCATATTTATATATACTATGAGTCTTACTAGTATGACAGGATCATATAGATTGCTATGCTACATGACTCTGGTAGAAGTCGAGTGATGGCTATAAGAGGTTGCTTGGATTATTATTACTTGGAAAATATAAATGGTGGAAAGGAAAATAGTGACCGGGTAGAGATGTGGTTTGGGTATTGGTGGGTGTAAGAGGTTGTGTCGCCACGGACACGGGGCATAGCTTGGTTACACTGCTTTCCCTGTCCATGTCGGTTAAGGACCGGCCGTTGCATAAGACTCTAAGGCAAGTCACAGACTTATTATCCCGAGCACATACATGGGTATGGGCGCTTAGAAGACTTATTGCTCTCTTGTTATGGATCTGGCTCTTTCCAGACTGACTGTCAGGTTGGTTTTTGGGTTAGGAGGTCCTTGCACCGCACCGAGTCCGGGACTCAGGGGCGGGGGCTTGGAGTCCCAGTTTGGATGGAGATCTGGACACCCAGGACAGGAGTGTGATGGGTTGGTCCTGCTTGTGCCTTGGGTACAAGCGGGGTGTGTATTTTCAGGGTACCCAGCATGGGGCATTGATTCACGAATCGCTGAGCAATCCGGTACGGCTTGTTTTGTGTCTAGCACCATAGTAAGAACTGAAATATGAAAGATGGAAAAGGAACTCTGATTGCTTATCACATGCTTGAAAGTAGCACAAGTGCTTACATAGAATGGTTAGTTAATGAACTAATGCACTACTAATAAAAATCAAATATAAATACGCACTTTTAGTAATGCTCCTGCAGATGCAATAAACCCACAAGCCAGATTGCCTTACATATCGTTGGAGTCTTTTCTTTCCTCCTATCGGGTAAGTCTCGCTGAGTACAATTGAGTACTCAGGGTTTTATTTCCCCCTGTTGCAGGTGACAGGTGGATGCTAGAGTTGACCCTTGTGTGTGGATTCCTCCTGGTGGGCTCAGAGAGGATTTTCTTTACGCTACGATCATAGTTTTTATTTATAACTCTCACTAAATATTTTTATAAATGAAAGTTTTATAATCTGTTGTCATAGTTTACATATCAATGCTTCGTCATGCCATGAATAGATAATTATTTCCGCTGTAATTTTAATCACATGTTTATATTCCGCTGTTACATTAAATTGCTCATAACTCTGATAATATGATTATATTCCGCTGTTATAATAATAACTATTATACTATGATGTTGTAATAAAAGTGATGTAAGAAATGGTTAGGAATGATGTAACCTTTATTCTCTCATTTGTGATCCTGATGGAAAAATGTGGATTTTTGAGTTCTTCCCTAGGGTGTGTTTGATGGAACCGTGTAATTTAGTGTTCTCCTTTGGGTGCTTAGTGTCTAATTGAAGATGAGCACTCCTAGGAGACATTAGATTAGGCGGTTCTACCACAATGCGCTCCCTCCCCAACATGGAGATCGATCAAGTTCACTAGCACACAAACAGAACTACTAGGTTCAAACCTCGAGCACACGCTCAAACATTTAGTGCATAGCGGAGCTCCCATCGCTCTTGGCCCTTTAGACCAGAGTTCGACCAGACCTCTTGTATTCTCCATATTTCTCTCTTCCGTTTGTAACTCCACAGCAAACTTCGAGCACCTAGGCTCAGGAATAAAGTCATCAATCGACTCAAACTGGACGTAGGGCATATTGCCTGAACCAGTATAAACCCTATGTCATCGAGTGCTAGGCCATCTCCGATCACAACGTACAGCAAAACTGCAAATATTTATGTGTTGGTCACTTTCTGCACCGATAGTTGGCGCCGTCCATGGGGAACACGCTGTACGTTTACACTTTTGGTCATCGGATGGACCACTTTTCTGCCACCTTCACCATGGCGGGCTCAAGCGATACGACTCGCTTCGGCTCACTAGGGTTTCCCGCACTCCCACCTATTGGGATGTGGGTTCAACCCATCTTCAAGCCGTCCCAGGCCTTCCTCTTCAGAAGCCTAGACTTCGTCGCCGACCGGCTCGGCATACTACACCTCCGTTAGGAGGCACTTGTTCCAGCGCCCTCCATTGGCCCCGGGATGCACAACGACTTCAACGATGAGGCGCCTGCGCTTTATTCCAAGCAAACTCTCTACTTAAACCCCGCCGTGAGTAATGTGCATACTATTATTTACTCTCTATTTACTATCCATCGGCACGAAATTTTGTCCCGTGCTGAGGGCACACGAGCAAGCCAGAAGGGTCCGCTCGATGGAGCTAGGGATCCACCTAGCTTCAGCGTAGGGATGGTCGATCCTGTACACTCCTCCCGAGATGTGCAAGTCAATTTGACCCTGTAATTGACAAGGAGAGAAAGCTAATTAGTAATTTAAGGCAGAACATGTCGGTGTTGCCAGATAGTCCCAAATATGTGGCTCTATGAGCCGATATGGAAGAAAATCGACTAAATAGTCGATTCCAGCATACTCATAAACATAAATCAATTAAAGCTCATGGAATTATGGTTGGTAAATCAGTTATCGCTCAGGATAGATCTCGTTATTTAGGCAAACATTAGTCAATGGCAAGAGGATGTCAACAATGATTAGTTTATGCTAAGACAATAACTGCAAGTAACCGAATCCCTTTTGTATAAATGAAAGAGTTCATCATCATTTAACCATTTAACAAAGTTGAATCTAATGAACGTATTAGATCTCATCTACCGATATGACCAGTGGGGCATGAGGCAGCATCATGCAGGCCATAGAAACAACAATAGATTCGACGACCCTAACAAATTACTAATATCAGTGGGGCATGAGGTAGAATCATGCAGGCCGTAATACAATAATAAGATCATGGGGCTAACACATCTTTCAACCTATCTTTGCTTCAATGGTCTCGTAACGTGAACTGTTCGTGAAAGCACTCGATATCGGCTAAAACATCTGATTTAGGCATAACGCACAGTTAAGGTCATGTTCTATCAGGAATAGATCTACCAAATAATGATCCCCACTCCATGGTGCTAACAGTGGGGTGTGAGGTAGAATCACACAGGCCGTGATAACGGGTCATGGAACGGTTTTCGCTAGCCAACAGATCTACTCAAGACAAAACATGCCTTAACCGCACACTATGCGCGATCAAGATTGACATAAAATGATCGATAAAACAAAACTCATCATTTAAGATGTAGATTAGATCAAATTCAGATTAGCAAACGATGGGTTAAGAAAGATGTAAGGCCGATCTAGATCAATCCCAATCGGGCAAAGTGATATTGTTGTAATTAAATAAATAATGGAAGCAATAAGCAATATTAGTAACTTAATGAATCTATCCAAAGGAATGCCACCCTTAGATAGAGCCGATAACTTGACCTTAATGTAGTTCGATCAGTGGAGGTCGACCGGATCGATACAGCCGTACTTGAACTAGACAAGAGTCGATAACTAGCTTATACCAGAGTCACAGTGGAGGTCGACCAGATCGATGCAGCCGTATGAACAGAAGTATAAGCCATGATGGTACTTACAAACAAGCAGTGGAGGTCAACCAGATTGATGCAGCCGTAGTTGCTGAAGAACTCATCGAGATCTACTCTACTCCTACTCCTAAGGGGTTGCCGGAGCTAAAAAAGTAAGTAACTTGTATTTGATTGACTGTGTGTCTTTTACAATAGCCGGGGTCCGATATTTATTCCCAGAGCCTCAACATGAATCCTACTCGAGCATGACTCGTTACAATCTTTGGCATAGAAGAAAATATTCCTAATTTAAGATAACTTAGATCCTAATCTTTCCCTTTTTGTAGAGTCTGATATGCAATTTCCTGGTGCCAACCGTAAGCTCATCATTTCTATCTGCTGACGTCATCCAAAGAGATCTGATCCTAGAGTCATATTTGAATTAACTGATATCGATCCTCATGCAATCGATTCCTTGATGGGCACAATTTTGGAAGCCTTTGAATTCCCGTGTTCTTCTCTCCAAATTTTGGTGTAAACACATGCCCCCCAATTTTAGGATAAAAGTGATTTTATTCTAAAATTCCTTTTTATCCGTTTACCACACTACAACCGTTTTGCTCCGAGATATACGCGTGAGTCCTGACTTTTTGAGCCGAGTCTTATATAATGTCCCAATAGTATCTTTTATGACTCACTCATCCTGTTGGCTTTCCCCTTTTTCCTCGAATCTCAACAGCCGATGTCGCCATCGCCAAAGCTTCAACCCTAGCAAATCTTTTGCCCTGTCAAGCCCTTATTCAAACTGCCTTCCTCAGATTCAAATCTACTTTGGTTTTGATGGCAACCATCAACCACATCCTCGAGGTATGCTTTCAAATTCCCATTCTCAAAATGTTGGTTATTACCCTATATTTCCTTTGTCCTTAAATTTATTTTATCTGATTTCTAGGAAATGAGGAATGAAATTTTGATTCCATCAGCTGTTGCTTCCAACGTTTATTTTTTTGGGTCTATGGGTGATCCTGATCCATCTGATTTCATCCGCCAAGAAACCAACCAAATCACCTTTAAACAGTTTGTAGTGGATTTGTCCTCTTGGAATACCAAATCTCCCTTTAGAAATTCACCTAAAATGCCCCAAGAGATGAAGAGATTGGTTCCGTAGGGTATCTGAGAAAGGGCGAAGATTGGGAGGTGTATGATTTAAATCAATGTTTGACACTCTCGTTATCCGGGATGGAGAGGAATGATTCACTCTTGATTTTTGCATCTTATTTCTGGTCCAATGCCCTAAACGCCTTCATTTTCGGTCACGGCCCGATGACCATTACCCTGGACGATGTTTACATATTGACCGGCCTTAGAATAACTAGATCAATGTAGCCTTATGAATACTTGAGCGTTGGTTCCAGGAGATTAGCCAAAATATCATATTGTTTAGGATGGGCAAGTTATCATGAACCATATTGGAGATGAATCAACTATCAGTGAGAGGGAATATGTAGCTTTTTTGAATATGAGGCTGGAGAGATTTGTCTTCTATGGGTCGTCTTGTGGTCCAACTTACAACCATAATCTTATGGCAGAGCATCTGGCAGTAGGCAAGGAAATCCCCCTTGGAAAGTATCTGCTAGGGGCTGCTTATCATCTGATGTATCAGGTAACTGCCTAATTACTGAAGAGCGAACTAGTGCATACTATTGGTGGCCCTTGGTGGTTGATACAGCTATGGTTGAACATGTATATGCACAAGATTGTCAGGTCTAATCTTAGAAACCTCAGCTTTCCTTCCTCCAATTTTGATGAGGAATATAAGGGTGAAGAAGGAAGAACCCGCCAGTGCTCGAGCTATGGCGAGGCTACATCGGCCATAGTAATTGATGTCGATGTTGGCCACAGAGCGTTTGATGCAGAAGTTCTGACTTGGCTGCCATATTATGAGGATGAAAATAATGAGTTAATCTTTCCATTCAAATTTTGATTTAAATCAGGCTATTCGGATGAGACGGCGGCTACAATCTTCAATTCTTTTATCAAGCCCTACGTCCTTCCAGCCAAATTTCATCACGGCCGTGGCAAAATGGCTATAAGTTCCTTCACCCCAGGCAACCTTCCAACTTATGAGTTTTACAACCCTTAATTTGTGGATCGTCAGTTTGGCCTTGGTTAATTGCCTCCTCAATTGTTCTTCAAGAACACACTGAAGCCACGGGAAGATATTGGTGAGGTGATGGAAGCCTCCAGAGTTTTTCAATTGAGGTCAGATCTTCCTTCCCTTTGCTTGCATGACTGGATCAGGGTTATCTTATCTTTCACCCTTTTTGATTCCTGGTGGCAAGGATGGCGCTCCCACCTCTTCTGTGGGTTGGTTCACCCTTTGTGCATAGCTTTGGATGAGGAATTTGCTTCTGATAGCGAGGTAACTTTTTATTCCCTTTTCAGAGAAATTACTTGGTGAATTCTCCTGCTAACTGTTCTAACCGACCTTTTCAGGATACCGAATTTGATCCTCTGAGCTTAGATAGGAAGGGGTGCCCTATAGATTACCAGCCACCGTGCCAAGCTTTAAGAATGGCATCAGTCGTGCCTTCATTAAAGAATTTGATAAAAACTCCTGCTGCCCCCACTATCGTGACATATCAATCTTCAAAGCGCAAGGCAGCTCAAGGGACAACCCAAAAACCACTATTGGGAAGTGACTCCATAGAATGAGACCATCAGCTGCTCAAGTAAACAATTTATCTTCTTCTTAAAAATGTTATTCAACTGCTGATCCCGTTCTTTCACAACTATCGAGCATTGCGTCTCAACCTGCTCTAGGTGCGGGATTGCTGTCCGAGGCATTTGACTCAGCACCAACTGAACCCCCATCGGCTAGTCCTCAAGAGGAGCCAATTTTAGTTGAAATAACCGATGCTTCCATAACAGTAGAAAATGTGAGTTTTATCTTCGATGGTTGTCAGAGCATTTTCTTTAACTTTTGATCTATTTCGGCTTCTATTCCTCATCTGGCTTTTATCATGCCAGACACTTCCTGAGGAAACATCCACGCAAGAGTAGGAGCCTAACAGTCCACTTAATGATCCTACCAGCGTTGAAGGTGATCCTATTGATTCCCTAGCTCAACATGCAACTAATGGTAAGGAAGTTAAATGTCCCATTTATTCCTCTACAATAATCATGAACTAAAATTTGACATTGCAGATATCAATGTCGAAAGCTCAGAGCTGATTCGACCAGATGCTATTGGTGCATCATCAGTTGTTCCTTCTTTTTAGATAGAGGCTACTACAGAGAAGGTATTGTATCTGTTTTGCCATCCATTCGTTATAAAATGATTTAAGCCTCTTAATCAAGATTTCTTTATACATAAGCACTCAATCTTCTAGCTCTGAGTTACTCTTTCAATCTTGAGGAGTATTTTGATGAAGATGAAATCAGTTCATCAGCCACTTCCTCCAAGGAAACCTTGCCAGAAGAGACCAAAAATCAGCTAAGAGATGCTCTACCAATATTTGAGAAAAATATAGTTGATTTGGTCCAAGATACTGATCCAATGCATAGAGTTTTCTAAGCCATTAAGGGTAATCCATCCCCAACTCTCTCTAGAGTCTTGTCTCCTTTTGTATCTTTGAAGGTCAGGTCCTGAAGGTGAAATAGGCTCAGAGGAATCTGTTTGATCGTGAAACTTTATTGGCCAAGGGGAACTCTAACAGGCAAGAGGCTAAAGAATTATCACTGTCGATTGATCACTTGAAGAACTTCTCCCTTAGTATTGACCTAGAATTGTCTCAACTAGAAGCTAGATCAGTATTGACCTAGAATTGTCTCAACTGGAAGCCAGACGTAAAGAACTTGAGAAGGAGCTAGAAAACATGAAGGCTGCCATCGATCATCATAAGTCCACCTTGGCTCAAATACCTGATGCCATCAACCAAAAGAAACAAGAGCTCCTGGCCAAAGTCAGAGAAGGCAGAGCCATCCAAAGTAGCCTCGAGAGCATTCCTGGATCAACTGAAAAAGATAAACAATAGATCCCAGAAGCTGATGCTATTCGGCTGGAAGTGTTGAAAGCGATCTAGGATGTTCTAGACTTGTAATCCATGTATCAACAAGTGTCTTGTGTGGAATCAATGACAACCACACTTTCCGTTGTCTCACTATATTTTCCTTTGTTCTAGCTAAAGAGCCGATTTTGAAAATAGTCAATTCTAGACTCCCGATCTTAATCCCATTTAGGTCTGAAAACACGGCCTTTATTAACAGAGCCCCTCAATCTTCTATCCTTAGTCATCCGGTGCCGTATTCTCTTCGATATTAGCGAGGTGACGCTTTGCCTCCTATTAATAGTGGTTACCTTTTGCATGTCCGGTGTCCACCCCTTCGTTCTGTGGCTTCAAATGCCAGCCAAGGGATCCAGCCTCGAACACATCCACACTTGCAACCATTCATGTTCCTTTGCTTTTCTCCACCTAGCGGCCTTCCTCCCTTCCTGTAGATCCGATCAATCTTCATGGCCGGCGAGGAGAACCACGGCAAGCACGCGGCAGAGGAGGTTCCAGAGGAGAACATGACGGATTGATGGTGAATCAGTGTCTCCGACGCATGAGGTGAGATCAACATCTTCTACTTATGATGATGAACTATTCTGATTTGTCTACAGATTAATTTTGAATGATAGTCTCCATCCTCTTCCTAGGGCCGACGAGCCCTCTGATGCTGTATCTTCTGCGTCAGCCTCATCGTCGGACTCCTCTAACTCATACAATGGCGATGATGCCCGACGCTTCCTCTGGGAGTGGAGGGTAGCCCAGGACCGCTATTCTAAGGTGACTCAGGAAAACAGCCAGCTCGAGATCCGCTTCGAGGTTTCTCAGGCTGCCCTTCATGCCGCCGAAGAAGAGGCCAGCGCCGTTCGGGCATGGCTGGCCGAATTCGATGCCATGGTGGCAGGTAAGATGAATTCTAGAAATGCCTCCACTTTGATTTCTAATGCCTTCATCTTGATAGCCTTTCTATTCCTGTGATTGCCAGCCCTGACGGTGCAGTTTGAGTCTCTCTAACTGGCGGCGAACGCAGCTGCGGACGCCGTCAATGCTCGGGGTTCCCTCATCAACGCTTGTCTCTAAGACATCCTAGCTCGAGTCCAAGAGATTGCTCTCCACGGTGTTCGTCATGGCATGTCAGTGGCGCTAACCACGACGTAAGTCCAGACCGGCTATGAGCTCCATGCCATGGAGACTGGCTTCTTGACGGGCGATGGCCCTAAGGAATATGAGGACATGCTCAAAGAATTCGTCATTGCCGCGGAGGCCATTGTAGACATTACATCCGCCTAGGATGTAGAGAACAAGGCCTTCGATTAGTTTATACTTAGGGTACACCGATGAACAAAGACTCATGTTCTTTCATGAATGTGTTTTAGTGCAATGCCCTTGTGTGTGACTATCTTTGTTTTTATTTCTTGCTCTGGAAGCGATACATATCGTATCGGCTTTTATGTCTTTGAAGACTTTTTATTTTTTGAACTAGAGGCGATACCTTTCTGGTACCAGCTATTAGGGCCGATGACTAAACGAATCAGCTATCAAGTGTTGATCACATGCTAGGATAACATCCCTTTACGTAGAACTTTTCATACCAATGGTTAAATGATCGGTCAACCCAGGTCAAGCATCCCATTAAGCGAAACATAACTTCCTTTAATAGATCTATCAACTCTGAATTGCATTTATGACTCGACTTAGTGTTCACATACGTCGGCCTAAGCCCATCTCTAGGACCAATGCTTATTTTTCTTTAATCCGATGGCCGATGTGGTGCCGTGACTATTTAATAAAACAAACTCTCAAAGCCGATCGCTTGCATCGGTTGTTGGCTTTCATTACTGATTTTAATGAAGCCTTCTTCCTATAACTTGCTAGAAAAGCATTCAAAATCTCCTAGTTCCCAAAAGACTGGATTGGCTATTGCGATGCTCATGGATTTATCAGCGCGAACTAGCTCGACATCATCTCTATGCCATTGAATCAAACTCTAATGCATGGTTGATGGTACACAACAGTTCGCATGAATCCAATTATGACTAAGGAGCAAACTGTATGACCCTTTTCCATCGATGACGAAGAATGTGGTGAGTAGAGTCTTACTCCCGATTGTCAGTTTGACATTTATTGCCCCCTGGGTCTTAGACACACTACCTTCAAAATCCTTAAGCATCATATCAGTCTCCATCAGATCTCTTGGTCCACCAACATCTTGTTCATCGGCTTCCCATCGACAAAACCTTTCATATATAAAGCTTTTAAGTGCCAATGCTTGACAGGTTTATCAAATATCGCTTGCTGTATAACCGTCAACTTGGCAACTATCTCCACATACTCTAATTTATCAAAATCTGAATAAACTTCTTGATCTGCCGGAGCTCTGAATTCTGATGGCAATAGAAAAGCCATTTGAATATTAGACAATGGTTGCTTTCTATCGGCTGTTTGCTTAGTACGCCATACTTGAGGTTTACTGGATGCCTGAGCCTGTTCCAACTCTCTGTTCCTCAAGCGTTGCACCCTTCTCTTTTAGCTTCTTGTCTTCCTTTCAACATTGCATCCTGCATAATCCGAGTCGGAGTAACCAACTAGCTCAAACTTTGCTCCTTTGGGATACCACAAATCAATATTTTATGTATGCTTTAAGTACCTCAATATTCTCTTATTAGCCTTCAAATGACTTTCTCTTGGTGAGGCTTGAAATCTTGCAAACATGCATACACTAAACATGACATCCGGTCTTAATGCGGTCACATAGAGTAGGCTTCCAATCATAGACTGATATAATTTTTGATCCACCATATTGCCACTTGCATCACTATCCAAGTTGTCATTTGTTCCCATTGGTGTGCTAATGGCTTTACTATCACTCATGCCAAACTTCTTGATCATGTCCTTGATATACTTACCTTGACTCACAAATGTATCATTCTTCAATTGCTTGATTTGAAGACCAAGGAAGTAACTCAACTCTCCAATCATGGACATTTTAAACTCATTAGCCATCATCTTTTCAAACTCATCACAAAAATCTTGATTGGTTAATCCAAATATGATGTCATCAACATAGATTTGCAACACAAACAAGTCTTTTCCAATCTTCTTGACGAAAAGAGTGGTGTCAACCTTGCCCATTATGAACTCTTTAGAGAGTAGGAAGTCCCTCAATCTCTCATACCATGCTCTAGGTGCTTGCTTCAAGCCATACAATGCCTTCTTCAACTTGCACACATGGTCAGGCTTCTTGTCATCTTTAAAACCGGGAGGTTGCTCAACATATACTTCTTCATTGATGTAATCATTGAGAAATGCACTCTTGACATCCATTTGATAGAGCTTGATGTTGTGGGCACAAGCATAGGCTAGCAAGATTCTAATTGCTTCCAATCTATTAACCGGGGCATATGTTTCTCCAAAGTTAAGACCTTCAACTTGTGTATAGCCTTGCGCTACTAATCTTGCTTTGTTCCTTACTACTATCCCATCTTGATCTTGCTTGTTTCTAAAGACCCATTTGATTCCAATCGTATTGTGTCCCTTTGGTCTCTCTACTAATTCCCATACTTGATTTCTTGTGAAGTTATTCAATTCTTCATGCATAGCGTTCACCCAATCAACATCCTTCAATGCTTTATCTATCTTCTTCGGTTCAATGGATGACACAAATGAGAAATACTCACAAAATGAACCTAATCTAGATCTTGTTTGTACACCTCTAGAAATATCACCAATTATAGTGTCCAATAGATGATCCCTTGTAATATTGGTTGGTTGGAGGATTAGAACTTGATTGCTTGCACTTGCTTGATCATTGGGTTGAGATGATGTACTAGCCACTTGATCTTGTTTATTATCATGAGAGCCACTTATACTAGCTTGATTTGTATCATCTTGCACATTTGAGTTGGAGAGCACTTGCACTTGATCATCTTCATCATCATTCACTTGCCTAGGCCTCAATTCACCAACATCCATGTTCTTCATGGCATTTGAAAGTTGAATGCCTCTAACATCTTCTAAGTTCTCATTCTCTATTTGTGAACCCATGGTTTCATCAAATTCAACATCATGAACTTCCTCAAGAGTACCACTATCTAAATTCCAAACTCTATATGCTTTGCTTGTAGTGGAATAACTAAGTAAAAATCATTCATCACATTTCTTGTCAAACTTGCCCAATCCAGTGCCTTTCTTCAAGATATAGCATTTGCAACCAAAGACCCGAAAATGTGCAATATTTGGCTTTCTACCATTCAAGAGCTCATATAGTGGCTTCTCTTTCAATGGGTGACAATAGAGGCGGTTGCTACAATAGCAAGTCGTGTTGATAGCTTCGGTCCAAAAAGATTGACTAACATTATACTCACTAAGCATAGACCTTGCCATATCAATGAGTATTCTATTTTTCCTCTCAACATGGCCATTTGATTGTGGAGTGTACTTGGCCGAGAATTGATGTCTAATTCCAAATTCATCACACAACACATCAATTCTAATATTCTTGAACTCACTACCATTGTCACTTCTAACTCTCTTGATGGTTGTTTCAAACTCATTGTGAATGCCCTTGATAAATGATTTGAATGTTGCAAACACATCACTTTTGTCCACTAGAAAGAATACCCATGTGTATCTAGTATAATCATCCACTATCACAAAGCCATATTTATTTCCACCAATGCTAGTGTATTGTGTTGGCCCAAACAAGTCCATATGCAATAACTCAAATGCTTTACTAGTGCTCATCATGCTTTTCTTAGGGTGGGTGTTTCCAACTTGTTTTCTGGCTTGACAAGAGCTACAAAGCTTATCCTTTTCAAACACAACATCTTTTAAGCCTCTAACCAAGTCATGCTTAACCAATCTATTCAATTATTTTATAAGCTTTAGCCACTGTGGCACTCTTCTGGAATCGGGCATCTCTGCGCATACTCTGGAATTGGCTATTGAGCACTGCCACTCATTGAGCCAATTGAAACAAGTTGTCAAATTTTTGTCCTAGCAGTTTTTTTTTCACATTGGCAGCATTCCTTGAACGGCTAAAGCAGCTAGCTGATCATCGGCCAAGTTTAATGAGAAGCATAAGTTTCTAGTCTCTCGGAACCTCTAAAGAAACTCAGTGCCCGATTCATTAGTTTTTTGCCTTATAGTTTTCAAATCAGTAATCTTCTTTTCTCCAGTCTCAGTATAAAAATATGTATGAAATTTCTTCTCGAGGTTAGCCTAGTTGGCAATAGAGTTGACTAGCAGTGATGAAAATCAAGTGAAGGCTGGTCCTGATAGGGACATGGAAAAGAAATAAACTCGATGGGCCTCTTCAACGGAGGCTTTGCCTAACTGTGTAAGATACCGACTGGCATGTTCTATTGTGCTTGTGCTGTCTTGGTCAGTGAACTTAGCAAACTCTGGAAGCCTGTAATTTGCAGTAAGAGCGACTAAATTATACCATTCTAGATATGGCCATTTGTAAGAAAAGGTTAGCCCTTTTGGCTTCAGACTGAACTTATTCTTCACCATCTCGGTCACCTTTAGCAATAACTCATTAGCATATGAATTTGGATTTCTCTGCACCTGCTGACCCATCTGTGGATTGAAATCCCGTGTGCCCTGATACCCTAGATTTAGAATCATGTGAAGGGTGTTATAATCTGTGCTACAATGATACCCCTGTGGAATCTCTATCTGCTGGGTTCTTTACTGGTTTGCTGCTTGAAGTCTCTGATTGTAGACATGAGGATCTATATCTCTATGGATCCTTTGAATTGATGGTGCTATTTTTTGAGCCGACGATGGTATGTGGCCTAATTTTCCAAAATTAATCATCTGGTTTTGACCTTGTCCCATCGACTATTGCACATGCTGCACTAATGATCCAGGATTATACTGTGTCTGATTTATAGTAGTACCTTGAGCTTGTTCAGATGAACTCTGAACTTCCTAGAAATCATCATTACCAGCTGGTGCTGTTTCTTGATGACTGGTACCGACTTGATTAGTCCATTGGGTCAATAGATGTGGAATGTTATAATAAGCCGGCCCAACTTGACCAACTGAAAACCCATGAATCGCCTCTTTCATGGCGTTGTGGAATGTGTCCGAGAAAGCTTTATTATGGCTTGATATGGCATCACGAATAGATTTATTTACAATTTTCGTAAAGAAATGCCTATCTTCAGCTTCAACTGTATCTGTTTGCCCATGTAATAGAACTCTTGGTAGTGGATAGTTCTGAACAATTGAGTTGTCACATGTTTTGGTGTAGGACAACAAACACTTATTCTAAAATTCTTCTATAGCTTTGCCGATGACATCTTTATCTCCATCAGGTAGATCTTCATAATGTACCATATGGATGTCATTGTTGTTGTGAACCGCCATGATGATTGTGGGGTCCTATCGGGCATGCCAAGAACGTGTGTCGGCATAAAATTTCGTCCCATGCCGAGGGCACACAAGCAAGCCGGAAGGGTCCGCTCGATGGAGCTAGGGATCCGCCTAGCTTCAGCGCAGGGATGGTCGATCCTGCGCACTCCTCCCGAGATGTGCCAGTCAATTTGACCCTACAATTGACAAGGAGAGAAAGCTAATTAGTAATTTAAGGTGGAACATGCTGGTGTTGCCAAACAGTCCTGAATGTGCGGCTCTGAGAGCCGATATGGAAGGAAATTGACTAAATAGTCGATTCCAGCATACTCATAAAGATAAATCAATTAAACCTCATGGAATTATGAAAGGTAAATCGATTATCACTCACGATAGATCTCGTTATTTAGAAAAACATTAGTCAATGGCAAGAGGATGTCAACAATGATTAGTTTATGCTAAGCCAATGACTGCAAGTAACCGAATTCCTTTTGTATAAATGAAATAGTTCATCATCATTTAACTATTTACTAAAGATAAATCTAATGAATGTATTAGATCTCATCTACCGCTATGACCAGTGGGGCATGAGGTAGAAACAACAATAGATTCGACGACCCTACCTTATTACTAATATCAGTGGGGCATGAGGCAGAATCATGTAGGTCGTAATACAATAATAAGATCATGGGGCTAACACATCTTTCAACCTATCTTTGCTTCAATGGTCTCGTAACGCGAACTATTCATGAAAGCACTCGATATCGGCTAAAATAGCCGATTTAGGCATAGCGCACAGTTAAGGTCATGTTCTATCAGGAATAGATCTACCAAATAATGATCCCCACTCCATGGTGCTAACAGTGGGGTATGAGGTAGAATCATATAGGCCGTGATAACGGGTCGTGGAACGGTTTTCGCTAGCCAACAGATCTACTCAAGACAAAATATGCCTTAACCGCACACTATGCACGATCAAGATTGACATAAAATGATCGATAAAACAAAACTCATCGTTTAAGATGTAGATTAGATCAAATTCAGATTAGCAAACGATGGGTTAAGAAGGATCTAAGGCCGATCTAGATCAATCCCAATCGGGCGAAGCGATATTATTGTAATTAAATAAATAATGGAAGCAATAAGCAATATCAGTAACTTAATGAATCTATCCGAAGGAACGCCACCCTTAGATAGAGTCAATAACTTGACCTTAATCTAGTTTGAGCAGTGGAGGTCGATCGGATCGATGCAGCCGTACGAACAGAAGTATAAGCTATGATGGTACTTATAGACAAGGAGTGGAGATCGACCGGATTGATGCAGCTATACTTGCTGAAGAAGTCATCGAGATCTACTCTACTCCTACTCCTAAGGGGTGGTTGGAGCCGAAAAAGTAAGTAACTTATATTTGATTGATTGTGTGTCGTTTACAATAGCTAGGGACCGATATTTGTACCTAGAGCCTAAACATGAATCTTACTCGAGCATGACTCATTACAATCTTTGGCATAGAAGAAACCATTCTTAATTTAAGATAACTTGGACCCTAATCTTTCCCTTTTTATAGAGTCCGATATGCAATTTCCTAGTGCCAACCATAGCTCATCATCGCTATATGCTGACATCATCCAAACAGATCCGATCTCAGAGTTGTATCTGAATTAACTGATATCGATCCTCATGCAATCGATTCCTTGATGGGCACAATTTTGGAAGCCTTTGAATTCTCGCGTTCTTCTCTCCAAATTTTGGTGTAAACACTATCTCCTGCTGATTATCCGGAGGGACCGTATTGTCCGCACCACAAACACCAAACGACCGGTTCCCCTATGGCCTCGCATCCCCCATGGATGCGTGCGCTCATGGGCTCCGAAGGACGCTAGCGCCGCCCCCTCTCACATCTGAATTCATGGGAATGGCGAGCTATGCTCCCAACATTTTCCACGAACTCCTAGATGACGGGGTTTAGAGCGACGGCTCTAGCATCGTCGACGTGGCACTGAGCCACCGTCCGTCCTAGGAGTGTGCTATGGTAGACGCTCTAGGGCAGCCGCTGGTGGTTGCAGAGTCTATGTAGATTCACACCCCTTCAGACCTGCGTGTGGAGGCCCTCGCGCTTGCACAAGAGCACACCGAGGAGCTACGGCGACGGCGGCACAACCAGTCGTTGCCTACGTTGGCATGCTTGGTGCAGCACGTTGCGCCCCATGAGCATGACCCAGCAGGCGGCGCCTAGGGTCATGCCCGCTAGGTCCAGCGCGACATCATGAACGAGGAGAATGACCCCCACAGTTTGCTCGGGCTAGCTAGAACATCATCGTTGCGGCAATGCTTCTATGTGGTGTTCCTGAGCCCATCGACCCCTAGGAGCGGGTGGTCTACTGGAACCTCCGGGTGCTGGTAGAATCCACCGCCGTTCAACAGGCAAAAAGCTCCGCATCGCGACTCCGACACGCACCCTCTCTCCCCACTAGGGGAGTGGGAACGCACCAAATGGATCACTCCATCCGCTCACCGCTACAGCCGCCAAGCGTAGCTTGGGAGGCCGTGACTGCGCAGCAGTCTGACCTAGTGCCTGCTCCACACCAAGACGCTCGTAGAGTCATCAGCAACCGGCATCAGGCCCGGCGTGGTGATGACGTCCATCGGGCGGCGATGAGGGCAGGCGACACGGGTCCTGGCCAAACCATTGAGGGGACGGTGAAACATGCCCCAGGCATGGTCACCGGCCAAACAACCGGAGTCCCAGCCCTAAGGGCCCGGGACCATGGGCCTTTGGCCGGCGTATCCAAAGAGCGTTGTTCCCACAGCACTTCTGACCGCCCACCAACATCGCTAACTACACTAGGGAGATGAACCCCGATATTTGGCTTGAAGATTTCTGGCTCACCTGCTGAGCCGGAGGGGTGGATGATGACCTTTTCATCGTTCAATATCTCCCCATCTACGTGGGGGAACATGTTCGGGCGTGGCTTGAGTTCCTCCCACACGACAACATCCGTGACTGGACGGACCTCAAGAGGGTCTTCATTAGAAATTTCTAGGGGACGTATGTCTGCCCTAGTAACTCATGGGGCCTCAAGAGTAGCCAATAGGAGCCCAGTGAGTCCCTGTCGGATTACATCCACAGGTTCTCTCAATGATGCAACTTCCTCCCTAATGTCGTCGATGCGGACATCATCAGTGCATTCCACTCTGGGATGACCTGCGAGTCTCT
>NC_089580.1:21235387-21355387 GCF_019320115.1 Miscanthus floridulus
AGAATGTATAACTCTGCCTCCATAATATAAGTTCCTATCTGCTTGTGCTTGTTTGTGCTTTGGCAGAACTGGCTGGGTTTTCCAGTTTGTACCACAACATTAGATCGTAACATCTGACACGACCTCTAGCCAAACTAACTCTAATCCACCAGCAAGACTAGTCCAGATAAACAACTCTTTGTTCCAGAACTTAAAACAGTGTACAATATAGTTCAAGCTTAACAGAAGCAAAAGCAAACAACATCCTTATTGCACCAGAACAGTTTTTGACTAAGACATATCCTCCTATTACAAAATCATCCAATCCCAGCAAGGCAAGGACTCAATTTGTCAACGTGGATAACTTGCCTTCACCTGTTCTGCAATTCTTCATGTCATACATGAACACTAGAATCCGAATACCACTGCTTACTGGGAAGACAGATTGCAATGAGTTAGACAAAACACCTAGCACATGCACCCAATAAAAAAATACAGCAATATCTTTGTATTGTGATCCTTATTATAAAAAGCTAAATGAGCAATTGCTTTAGATTGGAAGGAAAATAATCCCACTTTAGAGTATTTCTAAGCAAGCCCCAATAAAATTTGGCTAATTGGCAGAGAAACATTATATGGTAAGCAGTTTCCATCATATTTTACAGTATTTGCAATTGTCAGTTCTGGGCCAGTTTTCTTCAGAATTGGTCAGCAGATTGGATCCAGTCCTTATGTAATTGCCACAGGAAAATCTAAATTTTCAGAGGTGGTTTAGAATACTCTTATCATTTTCTCACCTCCAACCGCTGGGAAAGTTACATGTTTATCCAAGGAAGGTGTAGCAAAAATTCCTTATTCCTCCAAAGCCCATCCTACAGTATCTTCATCCAACTGAGCCAAAGCCCGCAAATTTACAAGTTCCTTCCATTCTTGAAGTTAATGGGGATAAGGATATCTTCTAAAAGATTAAATCTAACCCCCTCTAAAGTTTACCATTAGCTATATCTGCTGATTCAATTCAAAGGTTGACGAGCTTATAGAATGGTACCCTGAAAAGGTACAAGTACCCTGATAAAAGAAAATTCAACACTGCCTACAATATACATCCCCCCCCCCCCCCCCACCCCCCTCTCTCCCTGGATCAGTAACTCTTGATCGAGTGTAACCCTTCCAAAGTTGAGAACTATTTCGAGTTGAGTTCGTCCACCTTTTGTTTTCCTTGTTGAAATAGGAAACAGTCCATTTCTCTATTAACTGTCTTACTTGCTTATTGCCTTAACACATTCTGCTACAATTTTGTAGAGGCCTCGAGAATCAGATGATGTTGCAGTGGAATCAGATGTGAATCCAGCTAATACTTAAGTTTCCATCATCAGAGGACTAAATTATTACATTTTATTTTGGAAGGACCTACGATTATAGTGCCCGTGATAACTTGACTCTTGAGTATCACTATATTCTGTAGTATTAGTTGGTTCCTTAAGGTTTCTTTCAAAATTTAGTTGCGAAGAGACCGTACTTGTAGGTGTGCTGAAAGACATGCCTCTGACATCTGCGCTGTTTGCTCTATCTGAAAGCACGAGATGTTACTCTTCTGCAACTTGTTGATTGCAAATGCATAATTCTGTGACACACTGACAGGTACCATTGTTCCATTGCTAGCTACTTCCAGGTATTTTCTGTCATCCTGTTTGAATAAGAACAGGCATGAATTTACATTGCAGCAAAAATTGACAAGGACAGCACGTTCTGAGGCTGAGCTGGTTTTGGCTCATAAGCTGAAGTTGGAAATGGAGTGGAAAAAGTCTACTCCACCCCCCTCAACTATGGAAGGTGGTCTACATAACCCCTCAACTATGAAACCGTCTGTTTTACCCCCTGAACTTTCCAAAACCGTCTAATTTACCCCCTGGACGGTTTTTCAGGGCGGTTTTGCTACAGTAACAGCGGTCTGCTACAGTGACATCGGGTTTGCTACAGTGTCAGCAGTTTTGAATTTTCTTTTTTTTGTTTATTTTCGTTGAATTTTTGAAAAAATCATAGTAAATCATAGAAAAATCATAAAATGAAAAATCTAATTTTATTGGACTCCACATGAGTAGATCTACACAGTGAATATATAATACATTATGTTTTAGTACAAATTTTTTTTTGTAGCTTTAGATTAATTGGAAAATCTAATTTTGTCTGTAATTAATTGGAATAATTCATAGCTGCAGCTTCTATGGTCCAATTGTGGTGAAATTTTTATGGTACGCTAATTATTGTATGCTTGAACTATAGTAAAAATTTCGTACTCATTGGACTATGTATAACTTAGTTATGGATAAATTCTAATTAATTACAGACAAAATTGGATTTTCCAATTAATCTAAAGCTACAAAAAAAAATTTGTACTAAAACATACCGTATTATATATTCACTGTGTAGATCTACTCATGTGGAGTCCAATAAAATTAGATTTTTTATTTTACGATTTTTCTATGATTTACTATGATTTTTCAAAAATTCAACGAAAATAAACAAAAAAAAAAGAAAATTCAAAACACCGGTACTGTAGCAAACCTGCTGTCACTGCAGCAGACACGCTGTTACTGTAGCAACCCGCCCTGAAAAACCGCCCAGGGGGTAAATTAGACGGTTTTGGAAAGTTCAGGGGGTAAAACAGACAGTTTCATAGTTGAGGGGGTTATGTAGACCATCTTCCATAGTTGAGGGGGTGGAGTAGACTTTTTCCAAATGGAGTGGAAGTACAGCCAGACGTGTTGTTGACTTGAGTTGTTAGGATTTCTTGGAAGTTCCCTACGGCTGATTTGTTGTCGTACGTAAACGTAAGCCATGACAGAGTATCTCAGCACAGGAGTGTGCTCGCTCTATTGGAGACTAAAGCGCTCTTACGACTTCACTGGTGAAGCCAAAGCCGGTGAAGCCAGAAAAACTGGCTTTTTCGGCTTCTAGTTCATTTTAACCCCGGCTTACAAAACGGCTTTACGCTATAGTGCCTCGATTTACACAAAATAAATGAAGCCGAAGCCGGCATAAGCCGTGCTAAAGAGTCCCTAGGAACTTCGACTCCAAATCCAATGGAAATTGCACTCCGCATTTCCTGCACACTTCCTGCTGCGGTCGCACGCGTGTGTGTGGCCTGGGCGGCGAGACGATAAACATAAATAGTGTGAGACCCCACTAATGGGCCGGTCGTGGGCTAGGCCGAATGGCCGATACTGTAGTGATAAGGTGGTGTGAGTCACTGTAGCATCACAGATCACTGGGAGGCAACCGAACCAGCTTAAAGGTCTCAGTCTTGGGAAGCTAAGAACTCCGGTTTGAACCTTTTGCACGAAGCGAGGACGAAAGCGCAAGAGAGTTAATTAGCAGGTATGGTCCATTCAATGTGTAGAGTAGATCTTAGCCATTTTCCGGACTGGGGCGTTACAAATGGTATTTAGAGCCAACTCTTGTAGTTTCACGGACATATGGCTCGGGAGCTCGGACAGGTTGCGCATGGCTCTATAAGAGCATGGCACTTGGGTCGGGGAGCTGGGAATATGTACGTGGGTCAAGAGAGTCGATCCTGGATATTTGTCCCGTTTGAGTAGGTTGGTTCGACCCTCGACGAGGACGTCGAATCCTTAAGGGTGGGTGTATGTGAGACCCCACTAATGGGCCAGTCGTGGGCTGGGCCGAATGGCCGATACCGTAGTGATAAGGTGGTGTGAGTCACTACGGCATCACGGATCACTGTAGCTCGAGAAAATTAGTCCACATGAGGCAATCGAACCAGCTTAAAGGTCTCAGTCTTGGGAAGCTAAGAACTCCGGTTCGAACTTTTGCACGAAGCGAGGACGAAAGCGCAAGAGAGTTAATTAGCAGGCGTGGTCCATTCAACGTGTAGAGTGGATTTTAGTCCCAGCCGGGAAGATGGCTAAGATCCACTCTACACGTTGAATGGACCACGCCTGCTAATTAACTCTCTTGCGCTTTTGTCCTCGCTTCGCGCAAAAGATTCAAACCGGAGTTCATTAGCTTCCAGGAGCTGGGTTTTTAAGTTGGTTTGGCCCCCTCCAGGTTCCGATGTGGGAGTAAACTCGCGTAGCTACAATCTTTCACGTGCTACAGTAACCGAGAACCCTCCATGCTACAGTGCCAGCCCAGCACTACAGTGTTCACGGCCCAACCCACCATCAGACCGGCCCAAGGCCCATTAGTGGGGTCTCACAAATAGCAGCATAGTGCTCGCTCCTTCAGAATCATCTGAGACAGGGAGTGTTTGGCTGGCCTAATAAGTCAGCTTATTTACTGACTTATAAGCCATGGTACAATATTTTTTTTCTTTTAAAAAAATTAGCCATATAAATCAGCACCAACGACTTTTCAACCAGCGGAACACTCCCTGAGAGTGTGAGTGTGTGACCCGGGCAGGGGAAGAGTTCAGAAGTTCTAGCTCGGCTAGAGTGCGCGGACAAATGGAGCTCTCTGTCTGCAAGGCGCTGGTGCTCACGGCCCTCGTCGTCTCCTCGTCACGCCTTCTGCACTGGCCGATCGGATGCTCCGCGGGAAGCTCGGCAGGGTCCCCGGGACAACTGGCGCTTCCTCCCCCGGACGCGGGAGACGGAGGAGAAGGCAAGCAGCCCGGCCAGGAGCTCCCGTTTCTGGGCCGGGGCGTGCGCGCGTGCTTCCCAGCAGGTGCGGTGGGGAGATTCCACCAAGCGATGCTGGTGGTATTGCTAGCTCGCGGCGGAGGCAGGATGGCTGTCGGCCGCTGGCGTTCGAGTCGCGGGCGCGTGTGACGGTGTTAGCAACTGTGCGCCGCGGGTCGCTGGGCGTGGCTGAGACAGAGGCTTGTTTCTCAAACTCCGTCCCCTGCCCGAGCTGGCGGACCGTCGAAGCTTGCAAGATGCCGGCAGAGTGGCGTACCGCTGCCTGCTGCCAAAGTCGTAGACATATATGCAAATCTTTGTATTCTGTGTAATTCCAGTCTCAATGGGATGCTGGAGGGGTTATAAGGACATTAAATGGAGTGACATGTAAAAAAAAACTATTATTTTGCATGTATAGGGGTGTTTGGTTTTTATTCATAAAGTTTAGTCGCTATCGTATAGGACGTTTAGACATTAATTTACAATATTAAATATAGATTAATTACAAAACTAATTTTACAAATTGAAACTAATTTACGAGACGAATCTATTAAGCCTAATTAATCTATGATTTGATAATGTGGTGCTACAGTAAACACATGATAATTATAGATTGCTTAGGTTTAATAGATTCGTCTCGCAAATTAGTTATGACTTCCGTAATTAGTTTTATGATCAAACACCCGATGTAACACCCAATGTGATACCCGATGTGACACATTCTAAACTTTAGTCCTGGATACAGAGACTTTCCCTCCTAAAGTTTAGTCTATGTCATATCGAATGTTTGACACTAATTTAGAGTATTAAACATAGACTAATTACAAAACTAATTGTACAGATTAATACTAATTTGTGAGACGAATCTATTAAGTCTAATTAGTTCATGATTTTATAATGTTGTGCTACAGTAAACATATGTTAATGATGAATTAATTAGACTTAGTAGATTCGTCTTGTGAATCAATCACGACTTCTGTAATTAGTTTTATAATTAGCATCAAAGATCTGATGCGATACGATACCTCTTCCAACTTTTAGTTCCTGGATCGAACACCCCTAGAGTTTATGGGCACAAAACGATTCAGCATTGTTTCCTAAGTCTCGGAAAACGGACGAAACCTGCACTGAGACGGTTCCTCTCGTTTCATCCGATCAGTTGTGGCTAGTTGCGGCAACGAACTCCTCGCGCGCTTGCCGTCCCGTAGACTCGGCGAAAAATCGATCCATCTCCGGAGGCACGAACTCCTCGCGCGCTCGTCGCCCCGTAGGCACGCTTTGTCCTGCGGCGGAGGACACCTCACCGGCAGCCAGAGCTGCTCAGCTCGGCGTCCAGTCGCACGCGCCTAGCAGTGCTTCGGCCTCCCTCACGCCGTCCTGCAATCCCGCCAGCAGCAGCGCCGTCCCTCATGCTGATTTCCGCTTTCCGCCGCCCGCCGCTCGCCGCTCGTACGCAAGAGAAAGGGAGCAGATTGATGGATGAGGACGGAACCGCTCACCGCTCGTACGCGAGAGAAAGGGAGCGTATGGATGGGGGATATTTATATATTTGCCACCCTTACGATTGGCTTCTATGGACTTACCAGCTTTAAAACGGCAATTATAGATTTGCCACCCAAATCACGATGGTGCTATAGATTTATCTGTTTTAACGTCGTGGCAGTACACCTCAGGTGCCACGGTGGATTGACTTAGGAAAAAGACCTCCCTGTCCTCCACTCTAGACGTTTCTCCCCGGGGTTAGCTACTAAAGCAAATTTGACCTGAGATTTTGTTGCTTGCAGCGACGACGCGCCGGGCTGCTCGCTGCTCTCAAGGAGATGAAGGACGGATTGGATCTCGTCAGGGGCAGGGTCGAGGCCATCACCCGGAAGGTAATCTACTCATGTCTTCCCCTTCCAAGCTTTCGTCCCCTCTCCCAATTTCTTTAACTGGGAATTGGGTATACGATGGGAGAATGAATTATGGTTCGCTGTCCTCGCGTTTGTATAGGTCAAGGAGAACCATCTTCTAGGCTTGATCGGTATGTTGAAGTGCTACATCAGTGTGGGTCAAGGCTAATGCCTCTTCCTCTTCTTGCTGCTCTTCAAGTGCTTCTTTCGGTTTCCGCTCTTGCCATGCGACTTGCTTGAACCGCCATCATCTTCCTTGTCACCGCCGATTAGCATGTTCATCCCAAGGTCGAAACCATCTGTTAAGCCTCCTAGCCTGTTGCCAGAATCA
Organism: Miscanthus floridulus; assembly: GCF_019320115.1. NCBI lineage: Eukaryota > Viridiplantae > Streptophyta > Magnoliopsida > Poales > Poaceae > Miscanthus > Miscanthus floridulus. Next base: position 21,242,230 of record NC_089580.1, read on the forward strand.
GATATCAGTTGGGGGTGTAATTTGGATGCTAAGACAAGCTGAAAATCCCAGGGCAAACCGAGCGCTGAATAATACGTGTAGCTGACCAAAGTCAATTGTGTATTTACACAGGAAATAAGCAGCAGCAAAAGATCAACCATCTGAACATACCCATGAAGTTGTCTCCTTATGCGCTTCTCGATCTGCTTATCACGTTTGGTTACAGGAGCTCGAGTGAACAACTCCGCTTCCTGCTTCTCTTGCTCCTCTCTCTGTCGCATATACCTCCCAAATTCCCTGCTTTCATCGCCCACTGTTTCCTTCCACTGTAAATTCCAGAAATATTATTTAGCATGATAATAAACAGCACATAGGTTACTCTGTATCCAAGACAGCCTGCTAATAAATTCAGAGCAAAAGTTAAGCAAACCTCTTCAGGTCTGTCCGCAGCATCATCGATCATTTCTTTAATATAAGGATTTTCTATTGCCACTCGGGCTATTGCTTTATCTCTCCTTGAATCTTTTTTACGACGCTTCTCTTCATCATCCACACTAGTGGGCATAAATTTCGGCGGACGGTAAACACCATCAGTATCCTGAAACAAAGTGGTTATACTTATACATCAGAACAGCAGAAGGTATAGACTGATATGCCACGTGAACTGAGAAACAAACCTCACTGCTAGAGCAAATGGTGAGTTTGAATGATAGGTATTAATGACAATTTTTGCATTTAGCACTTACACAGAATATGCAAAATATAAAAAGAACAAAAAACTATTTTAAATGGGAGAAATGCACATTTCAAACACGATGCTAAAAGTGGATTCCTAAAGGGACAGGAAGAATTAATGTCAGTATCAGATTCAGCACTATAGGGATGCCAACTAAAATTCTTGAGATGAGAAGGGATGTTGATTTATTATTGCCAATGACAATTATATTACAAAGGACATGCTGTAGTAGCCGGAAAGGTGGGAAAATCTGTTCATGTGAATGGCATTGCACTTATTGAAATTTGGGCTAAACCAACTGCTATGTTCCAATATTGTAGGTGCAGACAAGTTATTAATTAATATAGTCCTTTCACAAAGTAATGTTTGTGTAGGAGGTTCAAGCATGCACAAAAGGAAGCATCTGGCATCCCTTTTAGCAATGTAACAAGTGCATAGAATCAGTAAGGAAGTGAAAAGCATCACCTGCCCATCAGGACCAGGCTTTGTGTCCATCATATCTGGGTTTGGCCTAAGTTTCAGGAGGTCTTCCTCATCGGAATGCTCGTCCTTCCCCTTCGCCTCTGCATTTCCTGTCTTCTCTCGAGCAGTTGCATTGTCAGCAGCATTGGTGAGTTTCTGGATTTGGTACTCGGCCTTCTTGTCAATCGGACGAATCTACCGCACCAAATTCAACAGAAAGCCATCACTTAGTTAAGCAGCTACATCAAGGCTGGAAAATGAACAATCAGCATCGAAAGCACAAGCAAACCTTCTCCAGAAACAGCCTGATCTCGACAAAATCTCAGGTCAAATTTGCTTTAGTAGCTAACCCCGGGGAGAAACATCTAGAGTGGAGGATAGGGAGGTCTTTTTCCTAAGCCAATCCACCGTGGCACCTGAGGTGTACTGCCACGACGTTAAAACGGGCAAATCTGTAGCACTATCGTGATTTGGGTGGCAAATCTATAATTGTCGTTCTAAAGCTGGCAAGTTCATAGGAGCCAATGGTAAGGGTGGCAAATATATAAATATCCCTATGGATGGATAAGGACGGAAGGTAGACGTATATACTAATATTTTTTGTCCAAAGAGAAAAATACTAACATCATATAGTGAAATTTAAGAGATACAAATATAAAATATTATTTAAAAAAGAGATACAAATATAAAATAGCTACATAGTTCACATATGACACAATTGATCACAATATTTTACAACAATTGAATGTTGCAAGTAGCCTGTGAAACAGTGAAATAAAACTGTGCACCGAGAGAGTCTATTTCATTGGCATTTACCAATGTTGTCCCATCTTGAAAACAGTAGGATGAAATCTTCCACTAAGACTGGCCTAAAAAATTTAAACCAAAATTATATTGCCCAAAAATGCACTACTGGTCTTTGAACTTGGTTCATGGTACCATCTATGATCAACAAAGTCCCGAAATGCACATTCATTTCTCTTAAATTTGCTAATCATGTCAGTTGAGGCTTAAATCACTAAAACTTGAGTTAATCCCTCTATATGGCGCGCTAACTGCATGGTGACATGACACCAAAACATGGGGTCCATATGCTGATCTCATCTTAGGCATAGCGGCCCCATATTTCGGTATCATATCATCGTCCAATTAGGGTGCCTTGCACGCGGATTAACTCAAGTTTTAGTGATTTAGACCTCACATGACATAACTAGTAAGTTTAGGGATCTACATGTGTTTGAAAGTTTAAAGCTAAATTTTGGATCAGTTTTTTTATTTGTTGTTCAAATTTAATACTCCACATATTCCAAATTATAAGATATTTTAGCTTTTTCTAGATACATCTAGACGTAGGCCTTGTTCGTTTCACTGAAATTTGGCTGCTGTTGATGATGATGATTTATTGTGTGAAGAAAACGTTTTTTCTTCACTGAAAAGTACTGCTGAAAAATAGGACGATAATGTATATCTCTTATAATTTAAAATGGAGGGAGTATTTATTTACGTTATGCATTCACATTATCACGTATGCATAAATTTTAGCTTTACTTTAGCATATTTGGCCACAAACCTAACGCACTCAAAAATCTTAAGGGGGCAGTCATCATCAAATCACTAACTACACCTGAGAGTAAAATCTATCAGCAGTCCTTAATTTTGGGATTAGGAAGCGGCGTCGATCATGCCCTTAGGCCCTGTTCGGTTGGCCTGTGGCTTTTGGAAAAACTGGTGTGAACTGTGGGTTATGGAAAAGCAGCTATGAGAAAAGCAGAAAAACGTTTGGTTAGAGTAGCTGTGAAATTGTAAGGTGTGTAAGAAATCCCTGTAAAGCCCCAGAAAACCAGGGGTCTGTTTATTTCCAAATTGCTCGTAACAAAATTATTTGTTCACGAATTCGCATGTAAATGACTATCTTAGAAAAAAATAAATTTTCTAAGTTTTAGGATTTTTCTACGATTTTCTACCCATTTTAGAAGTTTTAAGCCTATTTATGCATATACATACAAAAGAAAAAGATACTAGAAAAAGAAAAACATAGTTGCACTCGGAACCCTAGAGATTTCACAAATCAACCCATAGCCTAGAGGTACTGTGCGATACTGTTCATTTGGGCCATGGATTTCGCATCTGGAACCCTGCAAAAGTTTCCGATCCTTTTTCGACCTTCTTCAATCTACGAACGGGATAGGCCGGCTCGATTCGGCGGCCGTGGTGGGTAGCCGGCGGCGCCGAGGCTTGCCCCAGCTTGCGCGCACCTGTAGAGGGGCGAGAACCACCAGCAGCTGTACCTACGCGTCCATGGCAGAGAACGAGAGGGAGAGACAAAGGAGAACGCTCAGCTTCCGGCTGCGCCGCCGCGGTCGAGCTCCTGCGCGCCCCCGCGTCCTCCGGCTGCGCGCCCGCGGCAGTGCTCCCGCGTTTAGCCGAGCCAGAGCAGGAGCAGAGGCCCGCGACGGCCATCCCGAGCAGAGCAGATGTGCCGCCGCCGCCTGGAGCAGACGCGCCGCCGCCTGGAGCGCGGCCACGGCCTGGAGCTTGGGGTACCTCGCGCAGTCGCCATGGGTCCTCGTCGGCCGTCGGGGATAGGGCAGGGGGTCGCCGGGCGTCGGGGATGGGCGAGGGTTGCTTGGGGGAGAAGAGCTCGCGTGGCCGGCGTGGGGAAGAAAAGGTGGCGGACGGGAAACAATCGAAACAAAACGAAGCGGTACTTACGTATAGGTAATTTCAAAGAGACTTTTACACGTGTGTCATTAAAAAAGTTTAAAATTACGAGTAGGTTATCAAAAAAAGTTTACCGTACACATATGTCACCGTTCTGAACTTCTTTGCTCTTCAAGCCATTCCATACGCTTTTCTACTTAACGGTGTAGGTGAAATAACCATTTTATCCTATGATGGGGTCCGTTTGTTAGCTACCCAAAATCTTCTTTTCTATCTCTTTCTCTTGCGCCTCCGTTCCGCGCCCGGGCGAGGTGCAGGCGTGCCTCCCGCGCCGCCGTGGCCAAGAAGAAGGAGATGGCAGGGATGGACAGGGTGAGCAAAGGGGAGCTGCAGCAGCCGAGGGCGGAGCTCCCCCGCACATACCGACACGAGCCCCGACGGCGACGGTGAAGGGTCGAGATGGCGACTAGAGGGGGTGAATAATCTTTTCTAAAACTTAATCGCGTCGGCTAATCGATACAAATGCGGAATTAAAACTATCGGTCTAGCCAAGACTATACCTCACTATATATGTTCACTAGCACCTTGCAAAGATAACAATTATGCAACAAAGGTGCCAGGTTAGTTAGAGCTCTCCTAAACAATTCTAGGAGCAAGGTTACACAAACCTATGCCACTAGTATTTTAAGCAACAAGAGAGCTCCTACACATGCTAGTAAGCAAAAGCACAAAGCTAACAAAGCTCACTAGCAATGCTCAATAACAAGGCAACCAATGCCTAATTAGAGAGCGCAAATACTTAGCTACATAAACTAAGCAATGTGACTAACAAGGTTACTAAAACCAAATTAGCCACGCAAGGGAGCTACTTCTATGCTACACAAGCAAGAAGGTAATTAGCAAGCTACACAAGCTATCAAATTACAAGAGCAACTACACAAGCTTAATATGTATAAAAGTAATTGCAAGCTTGTGTAATGGGGATGCAAACCAACGGGAAGAACAAGGTTGACACGATGATTTTTCTCCCGAGGTTCACGTGTTTGCCAACACGCTAGTCCCCGTTGTGTCGACCGCTCACTTGGTGGTTCGACGGCTAATTAGCATCACCCGCTAAGCCCGCACGTCGGACGCCGCAAGAACCTACCCCTTGAGTGAGGGTAGCTCAATGACACGCTTTACTAGAATTGCTCTTCGCGGCTCCCGCGGGGCGAGCACAATGCCCCTCACAAGCACTTCTCCAGAGCACCGCATAAGCTTCTTACGGGCTTCGACGGAGACCACCACCAAGCCGTCTAGGAGGTGGCAACCTCCAAAAGTAACAAGCACCACCGGCTTACAACTCGATCACCTAGTGCCACTCGATGCAACCTCACGATGTAATCGCACTAGAATCGCTCACTCACACAATCGAATGATCACTATCAAGTATATGTGCGATGGAGGGCTCCCAAGCACTCACAAGCATGGACACTAAGTCCCCTTAGGTGCTCCTGCCCAGCCATGGCCGAAGGCCACTTCTATTTATAGCCCCAAGGGCTAAACTAGCCGTTACCCCTTCACTGGGTAAAAATCGGGCCGACCGGACGCTCTGGTCGTGTTGACCGGACGCTGGACCTCAGCGTCCGGTCGCCCACAGACGGCCACGTGTCCCGATTCCAACGGTCACTTGACCTGACCGGACGCAGCAGCTTCAACTGACCGGACGTAGAATCCTCAGCGTCCGGTCGTTTCCAGTAAGCTCCCCGAGGCGTATTTCTTCGACCGGACGCGTCCGGTCCACCTTGACCGGACACAGGCCAGCGTTCGGTGCAATACCCTCGGTACTGTGCAGACCCGTCAGTTTGACCGGACGCACCCTGCCAGCGTCCGGTGCTTCTAGACCCAGCGTCCGGTCAGTTGACCGACGCCAGCGTCTACGCGATCAACTCGTTTTCACTTCTAACTTCTTCACCCTTGCTCTAATGTGCCAACCACAATAATTTGCATCCGGCGCAATAGAAAATAGGCATTCCATTTTTCCGAAAGCGCCGAATCCCGTCGAGCTCAACCCTGCAAACACCACCTCCTTTGTAAATGTGCCAACACCACCAAGTCTACACCATAATGTGTATGTGTGTTAGCTTTTCACAATCATTTCTCAAAGGATGTTAGCCACTCAACTTGCCACGCCACTCGATCCTAGCGACGATGCAAAGTTAGATCACTCGAGTGACACTAGATGACCGATATGCAAACAAGTTTGCCCCTCTTGATAGTACGTTCATCTATCCTAAACCCGGTCATAAACTTCTCTACACACCTATGACCGATGAAATGAAATGCCCTAGGTTATACCTTTGCCTTGTGCATTCCATTCTATCTCCTCCAATGTCGATGCAACACATGCACCAACACGATCAACAATGATATGATCCACTTCATATCATCACGTGATCATATTGGTTCATCGATCTTGACTTTACTTGCTCTTCACCGTTGCCATCGTCCATCGGCGCCAAGTCTTGCTCAAGCTTCACCGCCACGCGGTCCATCACTCCAAAGCCTTCGACTTGCCCTTCACGCTTGCAACCGGTCCATCAAGTCAAGTCTTGTCTTGATCTTCTCCACCCTGATCAAATGACTCAATGTCATGTCTCATGTACAATAAGCTCCTTCGTCATCACATGTGTGAGCTTTGCAACATCTCCAAGCCATTTTCACCTCCATGGCATATGTTGCTCACACACATGTACCTGTGGACTAATCACCTGTGTATCTCACATAAACACAATTAGTCCACCTAAGTTGTCACTCAATTACCAAAACCAAACAAGGACCTTTCAGACGGCGAGGGCCCCAGTGTGCAGGGAGGTGGCCTCGTCCCCAACGGCGGTGGCGAGAGCCAGGAGGCGGCGCGCGTGGAGCTGTCGCAGTCGGTCCTCGCTGTGGATCTGCCGCAGCGCGCGTGGAGGTGACGCGAGGAGGTGAGCTCCGGCCGCCGCGGGTGCGCGCGGGCGAGCTCGGCCCCGGCCGCCGCGGGCGAGTTCCGCCCCGGCCAGCCGCCGCGGGCGCGGGCGCGGGCGAGCTCCGCCGGTGGCGCGCGCGGAGAAGATAGATGATGTCGAGTTTGAGAGAGAGATGATAGGGATGAGAGGGGTATTATGGACGTTTTGACTGACCTGACCCACTTGTCAGTACTCTCAAACGATGAAAAACGAACGGAATGCAGATGGAATGGCTCGGAGAGCAAAGAAGTTCAGAACGGTGGCATATGTGTGCGGTCAACTTTTTTAATGGCCTGTGTGTAATTACAAATTTTTTTAATGGCACACATGTAAAAGCCTCAATTTCAAAACCCAAAAGCAACCGCAAGCGGGGAGAAAGCTGCTTTCAGTTTTATACTAAGGGCCTGTTTGTTTCCGCTCATAAGCGCGTTGGCGACCGAGATGTGCGGAAAACGTGAGATAATCCCGCCGAACGGTCTACGGCGCTCGCGCGTTTCGCAGCAGAAAATGAATGTGGCTCGGCGATTCCCAAAACACGGCCTCGGAGCCACGTTCGCTCAAACGCGAACGCGCGATACGACATCGCGGAAACAAACAGGCCTTAAGACAAAAGCTGCTTTTGACTAAATCAGCCGTGGCTTTTGGGTCTTTGGTTGGCTTTTAACTTTTACAAAAACAAAAGCAGGTTGAAAAGTCCAACCAAACCTTAGATTCATGAAATGAGCTCTTCCATTCATACACGAAGGATTATTGTGATGCTTTGAACTCTTTGATCCACTCGGTGTCTCGATATGTAAAACGTAAATCGTATGCCGGTGCTACCGTGCTAGTAGCTCCATGTGTTCTGGTCCTTTTAAGGCTCATTTGGATCACATGAATTATATAGGAATTTCACCAGAATCTATCCATTTTTCACATGAAAAATGTAGGAACGGAAAAAAAAATCGGATTCCAGAGGGGCTAACTTTGATGGTTAATTTAGGGCGGGCGGCACATGAACTTTTGCAGCCATTGCTGGCCAGTTTGAAGCAGGATCCCCCACGTGTGACGGATCAGAGACGACAGGCCGAACTATCGCTTTTGGTCTGAAAAAAGACTGAAATTAATGTCGGTTCTTTAGCAGGCAAACACGGCTGGTGGTTCAGGACGGACGGCTTCTCATCTGAAGACAAAGATTTCATCGTTTGCTAGCTCGCTCCTCGTGCTAGATAAACTACCACCATATCCCTACTCGCAAGCGCATTTTTCATGGAGTTTTCATGCGGGGATTGGACAGCTTTACCAACCGACCACTATGACAATAGTATAGTATTAGTACCCCGGCGCGTGCTGTGCATTCCTCGGCCAAACTGAAAGCGCCCGCTGTAGACGACGATCCTGATCCGAACCTGATGTACATCTGCCCCTTTTTTCAAGGATCTCCAGTTTGTTTGTTTTTTTGTCTGTGCCTGATGAACTCACATTCTGTGCGACGCGGTTTTGGCAATTGCATTGGCAATTCGGCACGCGGTGCCTCCATGCGTTAACCGCCGTACCGACAAGCAGGAGTTGGAGACTGTCCACTTGTCCAGTGTGTCTGTGTCTCGTTACGTGCTGGTCTGATCCTGACCCTGACCCTGAACTCCGATCCTGAAGGACGTACGTGAGCTGTCGGTCGATGAGCAAGTATGGGGTTTTGGTGATTTGCGGAGGTATGAACGGAAACTAAATGGGTCTTACTCCGTAACTTCCAGTAGAATTACAACGTGGGCTTCACTTCTACTCGGCGCTCCTTGCGTCGCTACTTCGCATGCATGAAAGCCCGGGTCTTCGTGCTAGTATAAAATGCTGGCCCACGCACAGCATTTGTGATCATTGTCAAGAGCGGATAGCGCAACCCAAACTCACAATCGCACAGACGTAAAGAACCACCCAACTAGCAGCTGTAATTGCCCGCGAAGATGGCACGCCCCGTGCGCGCGATAGTGCCGTCGATCCTCGTCGTGCTCCTCCTCTTCCAGGCCGCCGACTCCTCAAGGCCGTTGTCCACGGAGGAACGACAGCGACCGAGGGCTGATCCCACGGCCCCTGCTGCTGTCGTCCACCGTGCCGAGCCGCACCACCACCGCGACGCCGCCGAAACCGTAAATGGACGCGTGGCAGTGGAGACGACGGTGGAGGACGACGGAAGCAAGACTACTACCCATGCCGAGGAAGGTGGCGCCGCCGCGGCATTGCAAGCAACGACGACGACATCCGCGCGCGGCAAGCAACTGCAGGGTGATGGCGTCGGGTCGAGGAACGCCGGGAGGCCGGCGGCGGCGGTGCAGGTGCTGCTGCGTTCCAGGTTGGCGCGGCGGTTTCTGGCAGCAAGGGTGGTGGAGGGCGCGGACTCGGCTGCCGGGCCGTCGTGCGGCTCCAGCGACGTGCACAACGGCTGTACCCCGAAGCCGGAGCACTGATATGATAAAAAAAAATCACTGATCGAGCTGGACTTGGATGCATGTCAATTGTCAAACACGGGCAGTCGGTTTGTTGCACGAATTTCATTCGTTTTTTTTTTCGCGCATGGTCCTTAGATTATTTGGTTCCAGTTACTGCTATGCTATACCAGCAAATTGGAAGAGCCGAGAGGAACCATGAATGTTCAAAGTTTCTATTCTGGTTGAGCCTTTTAGGACGTACGGTGTAGCCAATGGCCATCCATTACAAATAATCATATAGAGGTGGTACATTGCATGAGAAAAGATGAAGAAATCACATACTACTCCTGATGACCTGATCTGATAATGAAAAGATTTATATGTTTGCGTGCAACCTGAATAATGCAGTGTTGGCAATTGTTTTATAGTTAAACAAAGTGACGTGAACACACCGGCACCGGCACCGCCACCTTTTCTTTACACAAGAAATCGAGCTACATTTTATTGGATAATTAAGATAGAGGCTCGTTCGCTTGGAGGAATTCTGAGAAATCTGAAGGAATCTAGATGAATCTGCAGGAATTTGTGAGAGAAAAATATTATTCCGGATGAAGAAAAAAAAAACGGATCAAGCCGGATTTAAGGACACACGAACGGGGCCAGAAATTTTACAACCTTGCTGAAGCAAATTACAACTTGAGTGACCACAGCTCAAGCACACTTGACAGTTTGACACTGCACACACCCGCTCTCGAATATTCATGCAGGAAAAGGCTCAGCAACTAGCCTAGGCACTACGCAGCAATGCCCAAACGCGTACCCCTCCCGACTGCAGAGGAAGCAATGGTTCCATCGGGCGTTGCTCCACGCAAGCAGAGCGCTTTTTGGTGTGGGCCCGCGTGCATGTCAGTGGACCGCACGCACTTTTCAATTTTTCATGTGTAGCTCTGGCTCCGGCTCAAGTGCTCAACTCAACATGCTCGGTCCTTGGAAGTGGAGTGGAGCTCGGCTCGTTCATCTCTACCCCCACTGCGTCGCCTCTCTCCTTCGGTCCTTCCGATCCCCTCCCACTGCGCCGTTGCCGCTGCCGCCGCCGCCGCCGCTCCCATCGGACAACGACGAGCATGCAGCGGGTGCCCTATCTATTCCTCCCATCTATCTCGTGCCTACCACCCCCTCTCTCGTCGCATTCGCCGCGCCCGCCCACTCAAACTCCCTCGCTCTGCCACACCGCACGGCAGGCCACCACTTCACGCGCCGTCCTGTGTTGAGCCGCGGATGATGAAGCTCCAGATCTGTGACTCCACTGTCTATTAGCTACCCTGGCGTCTCGGCCTGTTTGGCGGGGCCGTGGCTGATCTGAAAATTGCTTCGGCTCTGTTTTTTCTGAAGGAACATCTCCTAAGGAGCTGAAGTCGTTCTGTAAAATGTTTGGCAAAACGGCTCCTTCACACTAGAGACGTGAACCCACAGCAAGGAGCCACGCGAAACTCGTTTTTAAGACTTCTCCTGCGCAGATAAAAAAATAGCTCCGGCTTTTGACCGGCTCTCCATACGAAGCCCTTTTCAAAATAGACGTTTGACACAACTTCTACAGGAGCTGGAGCTCAAGCCCGGAGGCCTGCCAAAGAGTCTCTAAATGCTCCTTTTGTTTTCCTGCCCGTGCCGTGTGGTGTCGTATGATTTTTGCCTTCTCTTTTATGCATTTGGAATTTGGATAGTTGGTTGGTATAATCCCTTTCTTTTACGAACAACCATCGCTTACAGTACATGGACCTAAAGCAAACACACGGCTGGTTTGGAATGCCAGGGACTATAAAACCCATCGAGGCTCTCATTGTTTTTTAAGTGGGAAAATTTCTATAGCTTAAATGGAGCCAGGCAAAGTATTTCCATAAGTTAATTCCAGAAACTGCTAATCTACCATGTCAGGGTATTTCATGCCTATTCTATTTTTAGATCTGTGGCATGCTAGAATTTGGGGCTGGACTTGAACTTCCAACTCAGTATGATCTGCGAGAAAGATTGCTGAAAGAAGAATATGCAAGAACCAAGAGTTTGCTGCAAGAACGTGAAGCCGAGAAGCGGAAGAATGAGTGCTCTATTATGACTGATGCTGGGTCAGATAGGAAGAGGAGAAGCATAATGAACCTGTGCACTAATTATGCTAAAGAATGGGTTCTCCGTTTGGTTGATGGGGATGTGAATCCATCCATGGGTTTCGTTTATGGAGAACTACTAAAAGCAAAGAGAGAGATCAAAGAGGCCTTCGGCAATAATGAGTCCCGGTTCAAGGAGGTAATTGCTGTTATTGACAAGAAGATGAAAGGAAGACTTGATTCTCCATTGTATTTGACAGTTTATTTGTTGAATCCACACTATAGTTATAGTAACCCATTAATCTTTGACGAGCCCACAATAACAGAAGAATTTATCAGTTGTGTGGAGACTTTTTATTAGGGAAATTTTGCTACAAGATATCCAACTTCATTGGATTTGGCTATTTCACACCGCCAACTTCAATATTTGTCAGGTACCATTATGAAATCGTGGTTGTTTGCTAAAACACACCGCACTTATTAAAATAATCATTTCTCAAATTTGGGAGAGAGAAAGGAGGGAGAATAGACAATTTTGCCCATGGCTCATCTAACTGCAGGTTTTCTTCTATTTCTGCCCCCTTCCTCAAGTCTGGCGACACCATTTCAAGAAGTATGGTGAATGGCCGGCCGACGAGCCTTGCCATGCCTGCCCTCACCCACACCCCTGCGTCTCCCCATCCTTCGCGCCACCCCGCAGTCTCCACCGCTAAGGCCGACGTCGTCTGCGTGCTCTTCTGCACCTACGTACGGCTTCACCGATGACCTACGCCAATCCGCCATTGTCGTCTGCATCCATGCCGGCCAGCGGCGCGAGGGCCTCCTCCCCCGTGGGGCGCAGGTCCAGCTACTGCACCAGCACCACCATCTCTAATTGTGTCAGGCTATCGTCGTCGTCCATGTCGAAGCGCCGAAAGATCTCGCGGAGCTGCTTCGGAGCCGGAGAAGAGGCGGCTGCCGCCGGTTCACTGGTGGTGGGAGTGGGACTGGTCGGCCGCCGCCGGTGCACTGGTGCCAGAAGGGCATACTTAGCGCGTTCCCTAGAGGAGTGGCCAGCCCAGGGGCGGAGCTCCCGGCGGTGCGGCCAGCCCAAGGGCAGTGCTCCCCGGCGGCGCGGCCATCCCAGGGGCAGTGCTCCCCGGCGGCGTGGCCACCCGAAGGGCGGCACTCCCCGGCAGCGCAGCCATCCCAGGGGGCACGCCCTCCCCGGAGGCGCGGCCAGTCCAGGGGCGGAGCTCCCGGCTGCGCGGCCATCCTATGGGCACGCTCCCCAGAGGCGCGGCCAGCCCAGGGGCGGCCCTCCCCGGCGGCGCAGCCATCGTAGGGGCACACCCTCCCCGGAGGCGCGGCCAGCCCAGGGGCGGAGCTCCCCGCCAGCACGGGCAACCCAGGGGCGAGCTCCGCTGCGCCATATCGGCACCATATGAGCGAGAGGAAGAAGATGAGGGCAAACACGTCATTTTCCATAGCTTCTCTCTCTCGGAACCAGCAGAAATTATATTTTAATGGGGGCGGTGTGTTCTAGCAAATGAATCCAATTTCATAATGGTACTCGGCCAATATCGAAGTTGGCGGTGTGCAGCAGCCAATTTCATGTTTTTCGAATGTCCTGTGGCCAAATTTGCCTTTTTATTATCATGATGAGGATAAGCAAGATCAGGCTGCCAACATTGAACTGAAAAAGTTTCAGAATAGAGGACCGTTTAACAAGAAGATTGCAAGGACTTTTGAAAACTTTGATTACAACCCAGGTAGAGGTACTTGTTATTAAAATAAATTTAATTACAACATGGTTGTTTGCTGTTTTCATCTAACAATAAATGGCCACTAACTAATAGAGGTGTTTTTCATTTATTTCAGCATCATGGTGGCGGCTGTATGGAACTGTAACACCAGCTTTACAGAAGATGGCAACAAGGATCCTATCTTTGACATCAAACTCTTCTGGTTGTGAAAGAAATTGGAGCGGGTTTGAAGGGGTTAGTACTTGTCTACCTGAAAATTACAGCAGCATTACAATTAAATTTATAGGTACACACTAAGAAGAGAATAGAGTTACTACAGTCCGCCTGAACAAATTGGTCTATGTTCAATTCAACTCCAAACTAATTAATAAGAAAGAAAAGATAAAGTCAAAGAAGATCAGTGATGTTCTCTTGTCTAATGATACAACTGAAGCATGAGAATGGAGATGATTGTGCATTAGTTGTGTATAGAGATGAGGAAGATGAGATGGAAGGTACAGGAATACCTGGTCTGTTATTGGAGATGCAGTAGGAGCAAAAGAACAACTTAAGCTGCGTAGAAGTGCAAGAGTGAGACAGCTTTATGAAGGAGAAGAATTTAACTCCGAAGAAGAACAATTTGACGAAGATGAGGATGATTATGTGAAACCCTATTGAAGAAGAAAGATGATATGGTAGTGGGGTCTTTTATCATGTCATGGTTTATCTTTTATGATGCATTCATGTATGTCTGAAACTTATGAACTGCTGTTGTGTGACTGTGTTTTTCTTCTTTTATGAGAACTATGTGGTCTCTGAACAAGACTTTTATTTATGAATTGTGTTGTGCACTTGTATTGCTATCCTGTCCACTTATTTATGCTTTAAAATTTGTAATTAATAGCTGTTGATATGGTCTGTTCATGGATGGGAGATGGTTGAAATCATTCAGACAAGTATCAACTTGCTATTTTCTATTTTTTGATGAACTGCTTGCTGTCTATTGAGTATTTACAAGCTGTCAATCATTGTTGTAGGAACTAGGAACAAGTTGTCTATTGATTATTGAGCCTAAGCCAGTAAGCCACTAAGGTATGTCTATTGTCCTATCTTTTATATAATGTATTCAGCTACTCTATGCTTATATTTAACTAATTTATTCAGTATTTTCTGGCCTATGCACTAGGCTATGGGTGAGTGCCTAGAAAATGCCTAGCGTCTTCTTGAACTTTGGCTATCATACAGGTGTTGATCCATAGCGGTATCATACAGGTGTTGATCCATAGCGGAGTTTCAAGAATCCCTGTGGCGCACATATTGAAGCGCTGGACTCGGGAAGCGAGGGATTTTGCTTACCAAGATATTTGTGCAGACACTAACGATGCCTCTGTCACAGATGAACTCCGACACAATCAGCTGCATGTTAATGCTCTGGAGGTTGTTGGCAGAGCCAAGAATGACAGGCAAATCCATGACATTGTAGCTCGCCACTTGAAAAGTGCAATGACAAAGATTGAGCTACTAGTTGACTGGTGAAGTAACCAACCAGGGTACTGCTCGCCTACAGACAATGGATCTGATTCTGCATGAGATGCTGAAGCAGTGAATGGCAACTCATATGGTGCTGCTGGTATAAGCGCTCGTATGAGCGACGCGGAGATAGAAAACATGCGAGCACCAGCAGTCCGTCTGCCCCAAGGACGGCCAATATGCAAAAGATGTCATCTGCGCTTGATAAGATAAGGAAGGGCACAAAGGAAAAAGGGTCCCAATCTGAATCATTGTCAGTCTGTGAACGCTGCCAGGAGGAAGGGCATACTGTCAAGTCATGCAAGCTTAGGCCGAAAACTCAGGAGAAGAAGGCAAAGTCGGCTCTCAATGGAAAAAAGAGGAGATTAGATTGATTGGAGTTGTCTAATTTCTCCGCAGGGCCATTAATTAGTCATCTTATTCCCAGAACAATCTATGCTCCCCAAGTTATCTTCATGTAGTATTTAAGTGTTGCCTCAGTTATCATTCAGGTGACGGGCTTGACGGCCATTCTTTTTGTGTAGGGTCGTAGTTCTGCAGCCTACATGTATCTGTATGTTGACTGAGCATCTTTCTGTTTTGCCGGGCAGGAAACTATTTAGTCATCTTAACTACCCAAAATATGCTCACCAAGTCAAAAAAAAAATCGTATTTAAGTGTTGCATTAGTTATCATTCCGCTGCAAAAACATTTCAAGCGGCTGATTGGTAGATCAAGAAACCACCGCCATGAGCGAGTCGGAGCCTTTGTGGTTTGTTTCCCCTTCCAGAGTTGACGCAAACCCTTTCAGAAGACACGAGCCACGTTGATTGCCATCCGAACCGACTTCGCACACTGGCCTATATGACGTTGCGCGTCTTGTGTAGGGCTGAAGCTGTGTCGAGGGTCAAGACGTCACAGCTCACACATGCAGCAAAATGGCCAAAAGCAACCACAGCAACGATTCCCAGGTCAAACATGCAGCATGAGCAACGTTCACACGCTTAAGTAAACGATTCTGGACATTGGCGGCCATGATTCATGGTTGACAAGGAGCAGTTTGAAGGTCCACCCCACGTGTAAAGATCTCAACTAGCGACAGAACTGCTTATTTGTGTGCCGAGCAAGAGCAGCCAAACACAAACAAATGCCTGATGCCCCTGCTGGGAGACCTCTAGTTAATTCAGGTAAGCTAGTTTCCGGGAAAGACAAAGGCAAACATTTCGTGGTTAATTCAGGCTAGTCATGACGGCCATGCGAGAGAGATTTCTTACCATATCGATCTCGACGCGCCGTTGATTTTCGTGGAGTTTCCGTGCAGGAAAAGGCTCGACAACTACATACACACCGCCGTGAACTTGACCGTCTCGGTGGCGGTGTGTGTACTGCTGTCAACGGCCACTCAGGTAGCGCACGTACGCCCAGCCCACATGCCGCCGGCAACGGCATCGTCGCGAGCATCACCGCACCTGTTTCGATTCACGGTAACAGACACGTACGGCGGCTCCTTCCTGATGAAGACTCCATTCACGAACCGTGAGTTTTTTTTTACAGCTCTTAACTTGAAAGAGGCATACATATAGCCGTCGCACCATCGCAATCCCCACGCATTTCAAGCTCGAACAAACTCGCGAGTTGTTGGCAAGCACGCACGCCGCACTAAACACGTCACGCGTGCACAAGATGATGACGCGCCCTGCCGCCAAGCTCCCGCTGCTCGTCGCTCTCGCTGTCTGTGTCTCCTTCCTCTTTCAGGTCTCCGACTGTTCAAGGCCGCCTTATGCGTTGGAGCCGCGGACCATTCCGCGTCCAGTTCCAGTCCTCCTGCGCGACGACGACGAGACGCACTTCCAGAGGTACCACCGCGACAATGCGGACGGGACCGGTACCACCCGACCTGCCGGTCTAGAGATGGAGGCGGGCGCCGTGGGGAAGGGAGCCGCCCGCGCCGAAGACGGCGGCAGCGCGGCGCCGTCATCAGCAACTACGGCACCCTCTCGCGACGTGGTCGACCACCGGGTTGGCTCTGGGTCCAACAACTGGGGTGGCGCACTGATGACGATGAAGATGAGGCCGCCGCCGGTGCGGCTGCGTTCCGAGCTGCCACGGCGGGTTCTGGCAGGCGCACCGCCGGTGGTGGAGGGCGCGGCGGACTCGGCGGCCAAGTCGTCGTGCCACTCAAGCGATGTCCACATCAGCTGCCCGCCGTCGCGCAACTGATTCGCCGGGCTGGACGTGGAAGCATATTGCATGGCCGGGGCGGGGACATCGGTGGCCACTGGCCAAGCCCAGGCACCTGCATGTCTCAAGAGTCAAGATCAACTATATATACTCTGTCTCCCCTGGCCAATTTCACGCGTTTGTTCGTGATCGTTCGGCATGGAGTCGTGGACAATTTCTACCACACTTTACTGATGTGCGCAGTTTGCTTTGCCAAATTTTATTTACTAGCAAATATGCTCGTAGGTTGCAACGGGAGAAAAAAACTATCGATGAGAAACAATGACGAAAATGATGCATATATATTGATGTTTTTATCCTCTTGCAAAGCATAGAAATATTTAGACGTTAATATATCATAAACTTTAATTTTTATATGCTATCTATGTATGCTATAGTTAAATATCAAGTTCCGTAAGTTTTTAATAAAGACCCATAAAAATACGTAATTCTAATTTATCATTGCATGCCATCAGGCTCTATCTCTTTCTCTCTTGCGTTCTTTAGAATCGTCGTCTGGATTGTGTATCACCGCTAGACGCGGTTGTTCTAACTCATACGAACACGGATCATGAGTCTAAATCACAAACGAGAACAAAGGGTGTAATATGAGATATGAAGGACGTCACCCAATACGTTATGAAATCAGAATCGATCATCGCTAGACATAAATTATTCTAACTCGTATGGTCGAGAGTTATGAGTCTAGGTCACATATCAGACTAAAAGGACATAAGTACATTTTGGAAACAAAAAAAATCTATTTTCGGATAGGTAGGGAGGGGTGAACGAAAAAATAAGATTGAATTTTTTGGGTATAAAAGATAAAGATATATTATAGATATGAATATAAATCCACATCCACATCCTCATGACTGGGAGGCGGTAGGGAATTCTTTTCCCATTTTCCTATCTGACTCCTTCCATCATATCCGCATGCTCCTATGATTGAGGGGATGGTTACGGAATCCATCTTTTTGCCGCGTGCAATCGAGTCCTTGTATCTCTCAGGTCCTTGCTCTGCGATGCCTGCGCATGTTCGGATTTGTTTGGACTAAGTGAAGCACATCAGCAACGTATAGGCATGGGACATATTTTTCCTATTTGGATTAAGATTTCTATTCACTCGAAATCGGAGAGATCTAATTGGATAAGGATTCCTAGTTATATAAAGAAAAGGTCTATAGACGGTTTTCCACAAAGTTAGTTAAGAGATGTCCGGATCAAAAAATATGTGGAGAGAAATTTTACCTCTTTATTATTATGTATAGATATAGATATAGATATAGATCTATTTATTATTACTCATACTTCGTCTATGTATATCTATACATAGAAGATACGTGTTTCCGTCTCTCCCTCCCTCCATTTGACTTTCAAAGTTGTATATCTTTTTTTACTATTAAACAGTACAACACTCACAACACACTTATACTCACCCCTATAAACGACTACATTCCAAATTGTAAGTCTGTATATAAAATAAGAACTATAAATCTAGAAAAACAAAGTTTCGTTTGACACAACTTAATTTTTTAAAAACTCTACGACAACTCTACTGGTGAAGCTAAAGCTATTCTGGTGATATGTTTGGCAAAATAGCTTCTTATGGTAGATAAAACGAATAAAATAACCATAATGCCCTCTTTTCCCCTCCTCTCCTATTTCTTCTTCTTCTTGCTTATTTGCTTGGGCGTTATTTTTAGCTTCATCCCACTTCAATCCTATATGAGAGTAGATTTCCAGAAGCTTCACCTGTCATATGTGAAGCTGTTTGCAAAAGATCTCTGTTTGACATAAAACACAACTCTATACAGCTCATAAAGCTGGATGAAGAAGCTGTGCCACACAAGTCTCAAGTCTTATAATTTAAAACTGAGGGAGCATGTGCAAAAGAGATAAATATATAGTTACTAATATTGATTATTCAGTGAAAAGTTTTACATGCAACACTACATCCTCCAACAATAGAGCTTGCTTGTTTCTACGCCATAGGATGCCACTCTGTGCTGTGGCGCCACAGTTGAGGTGGAGAAAATGACCGCCACAGATGTGGCGAAAAATCACATTGCAGATGAACTGAGACTCTTGTGGCTCGCCGCACTTTAGGCAGAAACTAAACACACCGTCCATATATGCGGCTTGACTGCGTGAGCGGCATAGGCTGGCATGCACATGCATGCCACGACGGCAAAGTCAACTCATACCGTCTGTACTCACGTGGAGCTAGCACCACGTGTCGTCAACCGTGTTGACAGAAGCACAAGTCAAACAAACCGAAGCGCACCCTGAAGAAAGCGTCCCACACGTGCGGACCAGCGAATGAAGCAAGTCGCTCGTGTGCCGATCGCTGGCATTGTGCGCGCGCCTTCGAATAATAGCCAGCCAGCCCACGCGCAGATGCAGGTCGCCCTAGACCGAGATATTGGGACGCGTACTATGGCCCCGTTTGGCAGGGCTTCACTTCATCAGTGAAGCCATTTTTTTTTCTTCAGCTCCACGAACAGTTTCACCGGTGGAGCTGAAGCGGTTTTGGTAAGCCGTTTGGCAAAATGGCTTCCCTGTGAGAGCATGTTTTTAGGGGCTCGGAGGAGGAGCCGGGAGAAGCCACTTTTTTGGCTCCATCCCACCCCAAATCACTGTGAGAGCATATTTTTAGGGGCTTCACAAGCAAAGCTATTTTACTTTACCCCGTTTGGTAGAAAAACGGCTTCAAACAGCTCCCGAAACCGATGAAGAAGCCCTGCCAAACGGGGCCTATATCCCTCCATTTGTCAAACTTTGGCGTTTCAACACTCTCACCGCAGAGGAAAGGAATCCATCCGCACATACGAAATTCAGGCTCCAGTTCACGCGTCCATGCACCAGCACCACCACTCGGCGCTCGCATTACGAAAAACGTTGCCACGCGGTGTATGGTGCGCTCGCGCGTCCGTACATTACCACCGCCGGCGAGAAGCAAGCGTGAAATTACCTGCAAGTAGTACAAGCTGTCTAAACGGACGGCATTTCTGATTTTGTAAGGACGACCCGGAGCCGTTTTGTCGGGCGACGTCGCCACGAGCAGGGGACAAACGATGCCTGAAAGTCTGTACAGGAAACTGCACGGTCGGCCATCCCCACACTCACCAGTTTTTTTACAACTTCCCTGCTCACTCAGTGGTCGGTGCTAGGCGGCTAGGCGCTAGCAACTGGAAGGCCAGGCCTTGGTGTTCCGGTCTCGGTCACCACCACCTCCCTCGTCTTCTTCTCTGCCAAGGCACCGCCCAGTGACACGTACGTGCGGCTGCCCATGCATGCAGCGTAGGAGTATAGTCTCAGGGCGGCAGTCAAACAATGCAGCGCATGCCTTGCTTCGTTGAAATTCACAAGCGAATCTGCATCTTTCTGCAGTGGAGTTGGTAAGCACCGAAGATTTCACCCAACCGGCCGAGAAAGACACTTGAAACGCGCATCTTGATCTGTCAAATTTGGCGTACTTACGTTTCAGTCTCACTGCAAGAATTTAACGCCTTGTGGACGAAATTCTCCGCTCTCCACGACATGCAGGATGTCGCATTCGCCGTGCGCCCGCGCGCGTGCGGTACTTACATAAACCGCCGACAAAGAAGCGCACGTGAAATTGCCGGCAAGCGCCCTGTTCGCTTAGCCATGATACAGTGATTTCTATCACGATAAAACAGCATCAGTCGGCTTATAGTCTACCATTTCTTTCTGATTCTATAATATAATGGCGACTGCGAGACCTGTTGCCTGTTGGTGGGCGGCGCTAGCGATAGCGATACGGACGGCGAAGGCAGCGTCCACGTGCATGTGATGTGTTCGTAGTTTCCATTCGAGCACATTTCGGCGCGCCAAAGTTACGACGCACTTGCCTTGCAATGCCTCCTCGCGTTGCAAATTGCAGTACGAACTTCGCGAGTTCGCATGCACATGCAATCGCGTGCCTCCCAGTGTCCCTATAAAAAACGCATGTTATTACACTTCACCTATCTCGATCTCTTCAACAGCTCGAGCTGCCAGGTGAATTAGCTTTATCACGCACAGAACAGAGCAGAGCAGAGCAGCGCACGCAAGATGGCACGCCCCGTACACGGACTGCTTCGCCCACTGCTCCTCGCCGTCTGCTGCCTCCTCCTACTTCAGGTCTCCGAGTGCTCTAAACCACCATCGCCATCGCCGGCGGACGATCACCTCGACGACGCGCTGCACCACCAGCTGCTGCTGCTCGATGCCGAGGTGGCCCGCACCGCCGGGCCGCCCACCTGCAGCACGGAGGTGGCGGGAGACGGGAGGACCGGCGCCGCCGCCGCCGCCGCCGCCGCGGCACTCTCGTCCGCGCCGGCGACGACGACGCCAGGGCGGGCCGTGCCTGCCGTCGTCGCTTCTTCGCGGCCGCGGCAGACGAGCGACCGAGAGCTGGTGCCAGCAGGGATGCTGCTGCGCTCCAAGCTAGCGCGGCGGTTTCTGGCAGGGGTAGGCGTGGTGGATGGGGCGTCGTGCCACTCCAACAGCCCGCACATAAACTGCCCACCGGCGGGAAAGCCCTAGCAACCAAGCCGGCTGCTGGCTGCGGTCTGCGAATCGCAAGCGCGCGATCCTTCGGTTGAAGACGTCTCGACGATGCTGCACTACTATACAGTTATTTCACTTCATATATGTTTAGTTAATTTTGCTTATTATTATATGCACCGAAATAATTAGCCGTAATGTGTAGATGGATATGTGTATATAATGTGTAACAAAGCCTTAGAATTTCAACAACAACGTACGGTAGCTGTTATGTGTGCACAACTTCAACTTCGTTTCGCATCCATTGCATCACGCGCGACACACCAGTCGATCGGCAGTCGATTGGCGCGACTAGCCAGCCACTAGCCAGTGTGCGCCGCTGGACTTTTGACATTTCTTCTCCACAACTTTCTATTTTTGGTTTCCTTATTTATGTACTCTCTGCAGTCACAAATACTTATTGACACGTTCAATTTTTTGCACGGTCTTAGGGGATATAGAGTTCTATAAACAAGTACTCGTTCCACGCAAAACGCCTCTATCTCCCACGTTCGCATCCTAGTTAAGCTTACCTCTGCCAAGAGGAATGGCGACTTTTGGAAGTGTACTATCCTAGGTTCCCTGGCAAAATCTTGTTAGGCATTCCATGAATTCAATTTTGTTTCTTTAACGCTAGAGCTAATTAAAGATCATGCTTGAAACATATTCCAAATTAAAATTGTTGTGACATAAATTATACCACGCTGGAAGGGAATTACCTATGTGAAACTTCTCCATGTTCTTGGTGGGAACAAAAGTTTGAATGGTCTCTTTTCACGATAAACTAGTGGGGCCGGGCAGCATGGAGAAATCTTTTTTGGGGATAAAGTTTCGTGGAGTTCCCTTAGGTTAGGCCGAGTTCTAGGGGAAGCTCATTAAAACACAACATATACTACGCAAAAAAAAAATCTAGAAACCCTATTAGCTAGAACACAAATTTTTATAAACATTTTTTTCTAAAAAAAACTTGTTAAAATAGAGGTTGACTTATACGTACATATGCAGGTTCACGGACCATCCACTTGTGTTCCTACACTATTCATTAATCACCACGTCATTTACCTTGTATTCTGGCCCCATCAATCACCATCTAAAGGCACTAATAAACTTATACTCCCTGTCTCTAAATAAATGAATTTCTAGCTAAAGTGACTAAAGTTTAGTAGCTAAACTTTACCGTTAAACAAAAAAGGCCCTGAGTCTCGATCACCACTCACCACCACCTCCCTCGTCTCTTCGTCTCCACCACGGCACCGCCCGGCCAGTGACACGTGCTGCTGTCCATGCATGCAGCGTAGTCTCGGGCAGCAGTCAAACAATGACGCGCATTCCTTGCTTCGTTGAAATTCACAAGCGAATCTGCATCTTTCTGTGGAGTTGGTAAGCACCGAAGATTTCACCCAACCGACCGAGAAACATACTTGCATTGCAACGCGCATGCTGTGTACTTGTACGTCTCCATCTGTCAAACTTGGCGTACGTCTCACTGCAAGAGACAAGAATAACGCCTTCCAGGCGAGATTCACCGCTCTCCATGCGACCATACCATGCAGGCTGTGCAGCACACACTCGCACCCTACGAAAAGCCGGTCGCGTTCACCATGCGACGTCCGTCCGTACATAAACCACCGACAAGAAGCGCACGTGAAATTGCCTACAAGTACATCGTAGTCTACGTACCTACCATTTCTGACTCTATGTATAACGGCGACTGAGAGAGACGTGTGTTAACTGGGTCTGGGTGCAATCGTCATCGATCAGTGAGCCAGTCATCACTCACCGGCTCCAGCTTCTTCTTCTTTTTTATCTCTGCGAAGGCACAGTCCACGTGTGATGTGTTTTTAATTTTCATTCGAGCCAGCACATTTCGGCGTGCCAAAGTTACGCTGCACTTGCCGCGCGTTGCGGTATGAACTTCTCGCATTCAGTCGCCTCGATCGCTCGCCGCCTCTATAAAAACGCATGTAACACTTCTTCATCGATCTCAATTCAAGAGCTCGAGCTGCCAGGTGAAGCTTCATCACGTACACGGACTGCCTCGCCCACTGCTTCTCGCCGTCTGCTGCCTCCTCCCACTTCAGGTCTCCGAGTGCTCTAGACCATCATCGTCATCGCCGGCGGATCACCTCCACCACCAGCTGCCGCTGCTGCTCGATGCCGAGGCCCGCACCGCTCGGCCGCCGCCCACCTTCAGCACGGAGGTGGCGGGAGACGGGAGGACCGGCGCCGCCGCCGAAGCGGCACCCTCGTCCGCGTCGGCGACGACGCCTGCGCGGGCCGTGGGTGCCGTCGCTTCTTCGCGGCCGCGGCAGACGAGCGACCGAGCGCTGGTGCGAGCGGGGAGGACACCAGAGGTGCTGCTGCTGCGCTCCAAGCTAGCGCGGCGGTTTCTGGCAGGGCAGGCGACAGGCGTGGATGAGGCCGCCAGCGCCGCGGACGGAGCCGCGACGTCCTGTCATTCCAACAACCCGCATATAAACTGCCCACCGGCGTGGAAGCCCTAGCAACCAAGCCGGCTGCTGGCTGCGAATCGCAAGCGCGCGATCCTTTGGAAGAAGACGTCTCGCAATGCTGCACTACCTACAATTATTTCATTTCATTTCATATATGTTTATTAATTTAATTTGCTTATGCACCGAAATAATTAGCCGTAGGCAGCCGTTGGAAGGACAAGCACGTTCTAGACTTCTAGCTAGTGTGTCCGGTAACCATTGGGGCATGCTAAGATATATAGTAGTAAGATAAGATGTAAATATATTAGGATTTGAACAATTGAGTACATGGATATATGTGTATAGTGTACTCAATTGTATAACGTGTGAGAAAGCTTAGAATTTCAACAACGCTATATAGATGTTATGTGTGCACAACGACTTCAACTTCGTTTCTCAGGAACACTATCCATTGCATCACGCGCGACACCAGTCGGCAGTCGGCACGACTAGCTAGCCACTAGCCAGTGTGTGCCGCTGGACTTTTGACATTTCTTCTCCACAACTTCCTGCTTTTAGAATTATGTATAATTTTGGTCAAACCTAAAGATACTTTGACTCTCCAAAAAATTAGAATGACTTATAATTTGGAATGTAGGGAGTGTAGATACTCTCTTCGCTACGGTGAGAAATACTTGACAAGTTCGAGTTTGCAGTCTTATTAGGGGATGTAGACATGTAGTCGATCCACGCAAAACGCATCCATCTCCCACGTTCTAGTCCTTCTACGCTCACGATGCACGTACACTCACCCTTATGAGCACATTCGAAGATTGGCCCGATAAATCCTCGAGATTGACGAAGTCACCATAGGCGCCTCGCTGTCGACGGGAACGTCGTCTAACACTGAAAGAATAAAGCTGTTAAATTCTAAAAAAAACGCTCCCACAGTGCTACTGAGACTCTTATAACCACTAGTCTACAAAGCCTTTGTTGGTATCCTAAGGTTTGCCTAACAAAACCTTGTTAGCCATTCCACTTCTGTGAACATGTTCTACAAGTTTCTTTTAAAATTTTGTTTATATAAATTATATTCTAATAGGGCTTATAATTTTTATTTGCGTATGTTGTGTTTAATGAGCTTCCCCTATAACTGGACCTAAGGGAACTCCACGAAAATTTATCCTGAAAAAGTTTTCTCCATGCTACCAAATATTTAACCACCACCGTCATTGACCTTGTACACTTGCTCATCAATCACCATCTAAAGGTACTAAACTTATATCTTGGAGTAGTATATTCCCTCTATACTAAAAAATAAAGTCATTTTGGACAAGGCTTGGGTCAAACATTAGGAATATAAATCATGAATAACTTTTAAGTTGTTGAGTTTGGAAATGTGAAAACCATATGTATAGATTTGTCTTGAAAAGTACGTTCACAAAAATTTACATACGGAGTATCACTTTTTGATAAATATATTTATAAAAATAAGTAGTTAAAGTTATGCTTTGAAGACCGTGTCGCTATCCAAAACGACTTTATTTCTTTAGTATGGAGGGACCGAGGGAGTATATAACAGTAGTATATACAAAAAGACAACTCATGTACTAAATTACAATACGCATACCGCAAAGTCTTCTCTACCTGCAATAGATAAAAAAGATACTCTCTTTGTCAAGTCATTCTCGCTTCCCGAAAAATCAGCTTTTTTCTAACTTTGACCCATTATATATAAAAGAATATTAATATTTATAATACATAATTTATGTCATTAGATAGGTCGTTTAATAAACTATCATAATAAATTTATTTAGAGACATGTTGCACGTATTTTTTTACAAATATAGTTAAAGTTAAAAAAAAATTAACCTGCACGTATCTATAACGTCGTCTATCATGCGACCGAGGGAGTAGCTCACATGCACACTTTACGGCCACGCGGTTGCCCGGTTTGAACCGTCACATCATTTGCAAATGGGTATATTCAAGTGCGAATCTTCTGACCGTCACATCAGATGATACTTGATCTACCCTACTAATGCACCAAGTTTTCTTCGCTTGGTCCATCTAGAAAAGCGTCCCCCGCTGAGATAGCCATCCTAAATACACCCCAAAAATTATACACATAAAACCAACCACATCCGAATCAACCGTCCAGATCTGTCCTCAATATTCTCTCTCATTACTCACGCACGATCCAACGATCAGCTGATTTTGTATAGTATTCCTCCTCCCCCTCCATGCGTCGCGGGAAAAGGACTATTGACGCGAGAAAAATTGACGCACGAGAAATCCGCGGCTCTTTCCACGCGGAGTCCACCTCCGCTCGATCTCCTGCCTCCGCACCTGCACAAGTCCAGACGGGTCTTTACGACGGTGGCCGCGGCTTCCAAGATGCGGCACCAGTAACGCGAAATCCGCGGGAGCAAGCCGAGCAGGACGCGACCTGGAAGATTGATCTCTCAAGATCAGCGATCCCAGCGGGCTCTCTGAGGGACTCGCAAACAGGAATTGGATTCGCGTCATGCCAGGTCCCTCCTCAGGTCCTACCCCGTTCCCCGTCATGCCAGGTGCTCAGATCGGCGTGGCGCCGCCTCGACGACGCCAGACGCGCAGCCGGACCGCTCCCTGCTCCGTCACGCCAGGCGCTGAGGTCGCGGCTATTGCTCCACGCCAGGCGCTCGTCGATGCTGTCGACGCCGGACGCTGCCGACTCCGGACGCTGTTGACGCTGGACGCCGCAAACGCCAAGTCCATTGAGGTGTGTTGCTTGTGCTCCTAGCCTGATCACCAAAATGTTTCCTCTAGAGTCACCTTGGTAGGATGCAAGTATTATGCCCGCTAACTTCGATCCCTTTCAAAGATTATCATGCGTACATGTGCACTCCCATGACCTTTACTGGATCTGCACCTGCAGTTCTGTTTGCTTTGCACTCAAAGTTTCCCAATCAACAAAATTTGCTTACATCCTGATGTTGAAATTGAAGTTACCTTACCATGTGACAGCAGCCAGCAGCAGCATCCAAATAGGATAGGAATGATTTCCTTATTCTAATATTTAATTGGTTGTCAGTTGTCACTATCATGCATACTCAAAAAGTTATTGGACACAACTACAAAAGTGGTCTGAAATTGCAAAATGTCTTACGAAGGCGGCTTTTCTTACCTGATTACCATTTTCTGCAAGATGGTGTTTGTGTATCTTGGTGCTCTTGAGAATATTGCAAATTGACCTATACTTTTCAGGATATGGCTGCACATTTTGCCTATGACTTTAGAGGCGGGAGAGCTGAACACCTAGCTCTCGCTAAGTACAGGAAAGTTATATATATGGCCAGGGAGGGTATTAAACTCACAGCTAACTAGTGAGGAGCTTCGGAACACAGGACGTTGTGCGTTCACCCCAGAAGAGATTGGGCTGTTTCTGGTAGCCTTTGGCTTTGACAGCAGAACTCAACTCTGTCTTGCTCTCACAAGGTTTGACTCTTCTGTGCACTAACTTAATCTTGCTGGGTAAATCAGAAAGTTTTAACATGCCTCACATATTCAGGTATGTGGTGGAGAAGCCAGGATCTCTAGCTTGCGCAAAATATTTCCATTAATGGAGGATTAAAGGAGCCTTGCATCCAAAGAGGAACTTGCTAATGTTGAAGGGAAGGCTTCAGTTCTAGCAGCTCTTGACTATTATATCAGCATGCATAGCAATATTTCATCGCTGCATCTCCTGGAAAAATACATAATGCTTTGGTAAGTTTCCATGTCCTTTTTATTTTTAGTTTATTCTTTTAATTTGCAGTCGTTGCTAGAACATTTTTTTATCTCAGTTTGCCCATCGGACCTATGGGAACCTCAAGACCATAAGGACAAACATGGCATTACTTGGCTACATGTTTGTGAACAAGAGCATGGAGTGGCCAGTGGCAAGCGGGATCTATCACCTATTCAGGTAACTTGCTTGCTCACCTCCTTTTTTTTATCAACACCTCCTGTTTGATAATATACCAATGTGTGTCCTGTGCTTGTGTTTTAGGCAAAGGCAGACATTAGGTTGCTTTGGAAAAAATAGTTCAATTAGTTTATCAAGAATGATAGCACTGCAACTAGATAGACCTGTTGGAACGGGTAGAACATAGTGGTATAGTACTAGACTTAGCCTCAAATGCATAAAAGCTATGTCTATTTGTTTGTCGGGCTCATGGACAAGATCCCCACCTTCGTCGTCAACCTGTTCGCTGGCAAGGATCACGTAAACAACAACACCTCTTTCTA
The DNA here is from genome assembly GCF_019320115.1 of Miscanthus floridulus. NCBI lineage: Eukaryota > Viridiplantae > Streptophyta > Magnoliopsida > Poales > Poaceae > Miscanthus > Miscanthus floridulus. The sequence goes on from NC_089580.1 coordinate 21,270,264, forward strand.
TATCCTGTTTGTTTGTTTTTTCATCAATGTGGGATAATAAGGGGCTACAGAAGACATATGCATAAGAAATGGTACAATTTGTTTATTTGAGTTTAAAGGCAAACCATGCTGCAGAATTCCCTTCATGTGAAATACAGTTATGGCATTCAACTACTTCATTAGTCGAAATGCACACAAAAGGAATCTTTGACTGAAATTGAACAAGTATTTGCAGTGCATATGAATTGAAGGAGACAGACACATAAGTACATGCATGATGCGGGGTTGTAGACGTTGAGCTGAGCCAGAGTGCCAGCTTCTGGTGGTGATTCAGAGGCCGCAAGTCCACAATCCACATGCTGTAGTGCTCAGCTTGGTTAGCAGGGTCGAGGCTGAGAAGCCTGTGAGGCTGTGAGGTTGAAGGAGCTGGAGGTGAACCTGACGAGGTTCTTGTAAGGGCTGATGTCTCTGACACTGGCGTCCTGGCCGTAGTGTTCCTGCTACCCCCTCTCCTCCTTGGCCGCTGCCACTTGGTTAGGCCGGTGTCGATCCTGTAGCTGAAGCTCCCGGCCCCTTCGCCAGGTTGCCATACTTCTCCAGCTCAGTCACCCATCCACGACGACCTGGGTAGCCTGATGAAGATGCAGACGAAATTTCATTATCCTCTGACAGCTTGTTGGGCGGCGAGACCCTGTGGTTGTCCCTCTTTGTAGCGATGACTGTGGGGCTCTTGGTAATGGGCTAGAGGATCACGATCTTCAAACACTGTTTATCAGTTTAAATTATGTGTTTTGGTATTTGATTATTTGTGATGCCATGAGAATAAACTGAATATCAAGAGGGGTACATGATGTCGGGCATCCCAGCAAACAACAGGGGGAGGAATAGCATTGGATGCCTGTTGTGGCTTTTGTCCAGGATAGTTCTGCAGCAGATGAGGGGCACTATCCTCCCTGGGCACAAGTGGGAAGTCATGGTATGCTAGCTAATGACGCTGTTCAAAATAACATTGGAGATGTAATGAGTCCAGATTTTTTGGTAACCTTTGCATTCTTATATGAGAATGTTGTTTGCAGGTTGATCTATTCTTCTACGTAGACCTAGAGGAAGCAAAGGTGCAGGAGGAGGAAGCTGACGTGGCCCCTGAGTTTGCTGCAATCACTGATTATACTGTACTATGACTTCTTAGTTTCGCGGATTGTATACATGCTCAAAGATATTGTGTAAAAGTTGAACTATGGAAAAAAACATTGGTTGTTTTCATGTGCGTCTCTAAAATAAATCCGTTGCGTTAGCACGGACATTATACTAGTACACTGAAGTACTCCGTGGACTGTGGTTCAGGACAATTTCCCAGATGTCGTAGGAGTAGGGTATATTCAAGTGCGAATCTTCTGACTGAGGCCACGCACGAAAAGTTCACCAACCCACCGACGTTGCGCCGCCTATCAGTTTCATCTCTCCCCCAGTCAAACGAAATGTCTCTGCAAATTCGCTCTCGCTCCGGTACCAGTTGCTTTGGTCGTAAGTTTCGATGGAAATGTACTTCCATGCAGCGCTGGCTAGCTCGCACGGCGCGACAGACGTAGCAATATACCAGTGATGCGCCACGTGCAGCGTGTTCCATCGTCATCCATCGATAAAAGTAGCTACACTTGCAGCTATGGCCCTGGATCCATGGGTTATAGCTAGTTTGAGTTAGTTGGAGCTCAACTAGCTTTAAAGTAGCTAAACAGGAGGGTTAGAGTGGGTTATTTGTAATTAGCCCATCCTAAAAAACTATCCCCCAAAGAGGTGATTATTTAGGCTAGTTGAGGCTATTTGAGGTGGGGTCCACTGTTTTCTCTCTACTTTCACCGCACCAATGATTTGGAAAGCACATTTATTATCATTTTAACCCTTTATCCAAACATCTCTTAGGCTATAGTTAGTTCAGGGTTAGTTCTGAGATAGAAACTAACTCTAACCTCTAGCTGTGCTAGAGTATCAAACAGGGCCTATAGCACAAGCGTGGGTGTCTTCAACTTTTGTCTGGTTCTGAAAGCGTGTGATTGGGTCATGAGTAAAAATTTCACCAGGTTTTGTAGCAACTCCATAGACCACACTCTCTCTTTCCCAAATTATCTGTCGCTTTTTTTTTGTTTCCGTGACGCAAGTTTGACTCAATTTGTAAAAAATACGTATAATATTTGTATCTTCAAATAAAATTTATTAAAAAACTAGATTCAAAATTTTTTCCAATAATACCAATTATGTACCATAAATATTAATATTTTTTAATATATATTTTATCAAAGTTGTTTTTTTGGGAAACAAAAACGATATATATTTTGGGAGGGAGGGAGCAGGTACCTTGTGAATGAAGCCATGAAGGAACACCCCTCTAACTTTGGTACTTACCCACGCGTTGCTCTCTTAACCTTCGACGCAAGTCGCACGGCTCTCCGGTCTAGTCAGCTAGCCACGCACTAGTATAAAATGCACACGCCCCCATCGGCCAATGTATGTGCATGCAGTGCATGATTTTTCACTTATGCATATTAAGATCGAGCTCAGTTTAACGACTCTCCACTCTCCAGTAGTCATCGTCGCAGTCAACGGCGGAGCCACATATTAGCCATAGAGGGCTCCGGCCCCTCTTGCTCCGTAAAAAAAATGAGGATATATGCTGCGGATGTGCAAGCTCTGCCATGCTAGCTAATGCAAAGCTGCATGACTATCCGAGCAAATAAGTTAGCCATACAATAGTAGAGATACAATAGTAATAATATGAGTATATCCGTGCCAGTAATAAATAATCACTACTAGAAAACAGACATTTCACCCACTTCGATTTTAGCCTTTAGTCTCGATATTTTTTGCGTTCGGGACTAAAGGACTTTTAGTCCCGGTTCGTAATACCAACTGAGACTAAAAGTCATCTTTAGTCCCGGTTGGTGTCACCAACCCGGAGTAAAAGTTCACCAACTTTTAGTCCCGGTTGGTAACACCAACCGGGACTAAAGGGTGACCTTTTAGTCCCGGTTGGTGTCTTCAGCCGGGACTAAAGGTCTTTTACCCGGGACTAAAGGTCTCCCACGAGTCTATTCAAAAGGAGAGCGCACATGACTCTGTCACAAGTGGTGTGCAGTTGAGTTGGTAATGTACCTACGCGCGAGAAGAGAGGTGTTGGGTTCGAATCTCACGTAGAGCAAGCGAGGCCTTGAGGATTTCCTTTATTTTTTTCTTCCGTGGGTGACCTTTAGTCTCGGTTCCAGACCTGGGACTAAAGGACCTTCCCAACCGGGACTAAAACCAGTTTCTCTAGTAGTGAACAACCGGGACTAAAGGACCTTCCCAACCGGGACTAAAACCAGTTTCTCTAGTAGTGAATACACTTGCAGCAGAACAACTAGCTACTCTCAAGTGGTAGTTCAAAGATGCTACTGTATAATTGTTCCCTCCTTAATTTTGATTCACGCTCCGCCACTGGTCCTAGTGGCACGGAGGCAAGCCGTGCACAACGAACGACACACGGCACACGTCCAACGGTCCACAAGATGATGAAGCTGTCACGCCCCGTGCACGCGACGATGCTGATGCTGCTCCTGCTGCTCGCTTGCCACCGTTTCCAGCTCTCCGACTGCGCCAAACCATCGTCTCCGCGGGAGAAAGCCGCGGTGTTACCCTCTGCTCACCGCCATGACGCCGAGGACGACGCGCACCTGCCCAGCATGGAGACGACGGTCGGAGACGTCGTCGGGAGCTGTCGTGCCACTCGCACGATGTGCACGTAAACTGCCCGCCACCGTCGAAGCGTTAGCAAGGATGTGTTTTGGTTTAAGGACGGGATACAACCATTTATGAATTCTGGGATATTGTCCGTTTGGTTGGATGGATGAAATTACATGTGATGAGAATACCTGATTAATTATATCTACTATTTAAAAATAATAATAACTAATTATACCCTAATAAATATGCATTGACACTAATCTTGTCATTATAATCACTAATAAAAAATAAAATATGTTAATTAGCATTATACTACTCTAATTGTCACACGAAACATGCGCTAATCAACATGTGGATATCCTTATCCGCCAGATTTTTTAGAGCCAGAATATTAGCATCTACCTAGAATATTCCCTGTTGTGGATATCTAGATTCAGCTTGTCCATCCCACCAAACACCCTGTATCTATAGATATCCCATGTCCTATCCATTGATATCCATGAAACCATCCTTTAAGCATTAGACATCTTTTTAACCTTGCTCAGTGTGTAGGAACGTAGGAAGATACGTTTCACTTTTCTCATAGGAATTTGAGCTCTCGCTGGTTCAGGTTACAGTAGGAGGAAATAAGAAGTATGGTAAGATGAATGAAGGCAGAAATATAGGACATATGCTCTATTGCACAACATATATTTGCTTTCTATTCGACAAGAAAGACAAGGAAAAGATAATGGATATGGAACACAGGGCCTGTTCGCTTGAACTTATCAGCCAGCTTATCAGCTAGAATCTACAGTATTTTTCTCTTACGACAAAATAGCTTCTGCCGGCACCAGTCGAACAGGCCGGTCCTAGCACTATTGGAAATTGAAGCTCTCTCGGTTCAAACATATGACTATATTATGGAAGTCTTAAGCAAGATGTCTTTCAACCTAATTCGCATTTTAGGCCTATTCCACTTGACTCACGACTGCTCAGAAACTAGTTCGTAGGTTTTGCTTCAACAACTCGCTCTTTTAAGTCGCTACTCTCACACGGAATCCCAAGTTCGGGGCCTTCGTTCTTGTGAAGACATACCACTTTAGTCACTTTAGCTATTAAACTGCCAAATAAACTGACTAAAAAGAGTAGCTAAAAGTGGGCTAAAGCGCCCAACGGACAAGGGCTGCCCCTCATTATTATTGGTCCTCCACCCTGATTTAGGCATTTATTATGGGTAGTTTGGTCTTTGTTGAACTGCTTTAATGGCCTTTAGTCACTTTTAATCACTATAACCAAATAGGGGTGACTAAAGTTTTGTCATTGATTTTAGTAGCTAAATTTTAGTCATGGGAAATCGAACATGGCCGATGCCGAAATAGCAAGGCCTGGCTTCCTGTTGCTAGCGCCTACTAGCACCGAGTAGGGCTAGACAAAATAATCACGGCTCGCCAACTCGCTCGATTCGTGGTCAGTTCAGCTCTGCTCGACTCGGCTCGTTTTAACTTTTTCACGAGTTGAGTTGGAAGTCTAGCTCGCTATTTTAACGAGCCAGCTTGAGCCAGCTCGCGAGCTGAGGCCTATCAGCCCACGACCATGAATTCAGAAGATGATGATGCTGACCTAGAAGTGTACACCTATTCTATTAGTATGTAATCCTTATTTTCAACTGTTTCATATGAATTTTAATTTTATAATGGTTGTGGTACTTAAATGTTGATTTTATGGATTGTTTTGCAGAGAGAAGATGATGATGCTGACATTGAATCTGTGGATTTTTCTAAGTTTGTGGTGGTAAGCAATTAGTTAGTATGCTGGAACTGCATGATCATGGATGGACCAATTATGTTGCATGGTTGATATTTTTGATGAATATGATATATATTAATCATGTATGGTTGCATAATAGTGAACATCACCTTCTGAAATTAATGTAGCATAAATATTATAAACATGTGTGTCTTATTATTTTTTTGTAGTAGCTCGCGAGCTAAACGAGCCAGCTCGAGCTTGGTAACGAGCCGAGCCAAGCTCTGGTTCGTTAGCCTAACAAGCCAACTCGAGCTGAACCGAGCCGAGTCGAGCTGGCTCGATATCCAGCCCTACACGGAAGCGCTAGGGAGTACTCCCTCCACCCTAATTGTATAAAAAATAAAAATATTATTTCTTCAGGAGTAAAAAAATACAAATTTGACTAAATATATACAAAGAAGCACTAATACTTATAAATATGTAAGAAATATTACTAGATTAGTTATGAAATAGATTTTCATGATAAATTTATTTGTGTTAATACTGTTTTTTATAAACTTAGTCAAATTTAAAATTGTTAGATTTGTCTGATATTTTTTTTTAGGAATAGAGGGAGCAATGACCAAGCTATTTTCTTGCATGTAGACTCTTTAGGTCTCTTTTGGAAGCTAGGGAGAGCAAAACCTAGGGATGGAAAATTCCTATTAAGAACTAGAATGATAATTAGAATGATATCCTCATGGATTACCCACCTAAAAAAAAGTCCATGATCCTGGAGAGATTGGAGTTTTCAAATTAGGCCTTAATGTTCTGATCTTCTCAATCACTACTGCATTGTACGGTCATGCCTCACGCCACCTTGGGTTTCCTTTCAATCTTCATAAAAGTTCATTTCGTCCGACAATGTGGTTGTTTTGCATCGCGCCATCGCGGAGACGAGATGGCAGATTTCCATACCGAGCTGGAACGTGGACCGCCCGGCACACGGGCGACACAGCAAGCCAACGGCGATACGTCTCCACGGTCCACATCACGGCCACGCCCCCGACTCCAGAACCGACTCATCAACGAGGCTGCCGCAAAAAAAGCCCGAGCGGCCGCGTGAACCAAACCCAGACCATTTGAGCAAGTGCGTTTGAGGGCAGCAAGGGTAGTCCCAACGCGACGTCGATGGCCCTGTCCGCCCTAATCAGCACCCTCCTCGCCGCCGTCGTTTGGTGCGCCGCTTACCTCGCCGCCGCCATCTCCTCCGCCTTCTGATTCCCCGCTTCTCCACCCCCAACATCTCCTCCTGTAGCACGCCCCACCTCCAGCTCTTTTAGGTCCTACTACACTCGCAACCCCTCCGGCCGACTCGCTTCGATCCGCCGCCCTCGCGCCGCCATGGGATACGCGCAGCTCGTCATCGGCCCCTCTGGAAGCGGCAAGGTACCGGTCCCCTTCCACCCCGACTCCCGGACCTCTCCCCCTCGCGCTTACCTTTGGGAAACGGGATGCTTTGCTCGCCCGCTGGCGCTAGTCAGAGTTGGGAACGACTCAGTTCGATTAGGGTTCTGATGGTGTCCCCTCCGATATCATGTTTCTGTTCCTGCTTGTTTCGATCGGGTATACTTGGTTTCGTATTCGTAGTAACCTGGTAGGGTTTCTTGCCACACTGGGGGTTTAGGGTCTGATTAAGGAGGAGTTGATGATAGCTTGCTCTAATTGGTCACTTGTGGTGTGTTTGCAGTCAACTTATTGCTCCAGTTTGTACGACCATTGCCAGACTGTGGGCAGGACAATTCATATTGTCAATCTCGATCCAGCTGCTGAGCACTTCGACTATCCTGTAGATATGGGTAATTTTTCTGCTTATGTGTTACAATGTAAAGCTCTTACCTACAGTAAAGTATTGTTCTCACTTACTTTTTATTGCCTTGCATTTTGGCAGATATCAGAGAGCTGATTTCATTGGATGATGTTATGGAGGAGATTGGGCTGGGGCCAAATGGCGGTCTCATCTACTGCATGGAGTATCCTGCTATTTAAGCATTATTTTTGTTTATTTTATAGCCAAAGCTATTTAGTTGATTAGTTCTGAACTAATGGCCGTGTTGCTGGTGCATTTTTACACTTATTGCTTGTTAATGGGTTGGAGATGCAAAACCAGGCTGTTAGGTGCTGAAACTGGATTTGCGTTACCTTTTATTTGCACTTGGTTCACTAATACAGAAACGGGTTTTACTTTTGGTTGGGAAACCCCCTCAGTCCCGGTTTCCCAACCGGGAGCTCGAATCCGGAACTAAAGGGCACCTCTTTTAGTCCCGGTTTCTCGCCCGGGACGTAAGACCAACCGGGACTAAAGTGGCCTCCGGTTTGGCCACGTGGGGCGACCCTTTAGTCCTGGTTGGTATTACCAACTGGGACTAAATGTTTTCTTTTTTTTATTTTTTTTATTTTTATTTTCAATTGATGATTCGTTTTGATTTTCGAATACGCATTCTACGCTGCTAGTAATATACGTATTGTACACGTTTATAATGTTCGAACATTTTATAGAAACTAAAGTATGAAACTAACGTATATATTACATGCATATACATATATTGTACGTTATTTTATGTACATATAATATGTGTGTGTGTGTCTATATATATATATATATATATATATATATATATATATATATATATATATATATATATATATATTACAAATAAAGCTTGTATTGTATATTCTATCATATCCTTGGGATAACAAATTCACTCCATCTGGTTTGGCTTCCATGTTTCGTTGGCGTCATTGTAGAACTCGCCGGCGGGGTTGAGGATCTGGTCATTAAGAAATCCTACTATGGTCTCTTGAATTGCTTTCAGTTGGTCACGTCGTATGACTTTTTCCTTCAATCATAGAGTCTTCAATAAAAGTTAAAGGAAAAATATTAATATGTATATATATATATATATATATATATATATATAGAGAGAGAGAGAGAGGCTATTCAGTAGCCGGCTACAAAATAAGTTATTCTATAGCCACCTCCATTTACTATAATTTTATATACTAATTTACCATAATGTCAATACATATTTACGATAGTTGGGTTACTATAACACATGGAAATATTTACCATAACGTTATATTAAACCACTTAGTAAGGAGTTACTATAATCTCGTAAATTAACATAGTAATTATAGTAACTCAAAGTGGCTATAGAATAAGTTATTCTGTAGCCAGGGTAGTAGTTATATATATATATATATATATATATATATATATATATATATATATATATATATATATATATATATATATATATGTGTGTGTGTGTGTGTGTGTGTGTGTGTGTGTCTATGTGTGTGTACGATTACATCCAGTGGCGCTTTGCAATATTTCATGTGGTGTTCCTTAATGAAACTTTTCCAAACACTACGCCCAATAAAATAAAAAATTAATTTGGCCTTTAATAATTGTTGCATTTAAGAGATTGGGGTATATATAGTTGCTAGAGAGACTAAATTACCCTTGGATAATATCTATCATGTCTTGGTACTTTGTTTGCTCTTTTCTTAACGAGTCTAAGATGCTCAACCGACTATTAGCCATATCGATGACCATCAATATCCAGTGATTGTTGCATATGTTTTTATACACAAATATGATCGACATTAACTAGAGTCAACATATATATATGGGAGATAGCTTAGCTAGTAAGCAAATAATTGAACAAATGTCCATATGATTGACATTAATTATTTAACACTCACTTGAAGTTGTAGGGGAAGAGTATGTCCTTGCTTTGTTGGTTCACTAAGAACCTCATGAGATTTTTCTCGAGTTCAGCTTTCTATTGAGGCGGGGTTAGGGTGTTTGAATACGACATTTGGATCAACGAAACCAACATCATTATCCTTTCACTTTCTGAGTTTTGTCATCTCATATCTGTATATATAAAAATATAGTGTGAGGATATATAATTTATATATATACATGTAGCTTTATATATATACACTTTAATAGTAGAAAATAATCACACTTATAGACAATAGCAGCTAATGAGACTTTTGTCGAGAGAGTCCAGGTGGCATAGTTGGTGTAATTCTACAAACTCGACATATATAACGTCATCGCCATGGAAGTAATGTTGGTTTCTAACTCTGACAGGAACAAAGGCATCTCCTTGTTCACACGCCGCCATGTACCACTTGTTTAGCAGGTACATTTGTGTACCCAGTTCACCTAAGGGCTCAGGGTTGTATAGACTCTTTCCATGTTCAAATTTCTTACAAGGATCCACTTTTGGAGCAGATGGTCCTTCAACGAGCACTTGGGCAAGGTCCAAACCAATTTTCTCGTAAAACCGAGTCAGCTCCTCAAAATCGACGTCTAAGTCTAAGTTCGAACCATATTCATTACAAACGACAAGAGGGGGGACTGATTGTTGCGATTGTTGTCCGAGTTGTGCAACACCTTTTCCTGGTCTAGTCTTTTTCTACGCCGCCTCAAACGACTTGGTGAGAGAGCGGTCATAGTCCGATTTTGGCAGGGTGTTTTGAGATTCCCACTTTTTTTGGTCCACCTTCTTTCTTAGAAGATCTGGAGGTAGGTAGAAGTACGGTTTCTCCGGGTTCTCCCTCGCTTCTCGTTGCTTTTTCACTTTTTCAAAGAAACTGTCCACATCTTTTTGTACTGCAGCATTTAATTCCTTTTCACTTTTCTCGTAAGATAGTTTTTGGAGAATAACTAGATTAGATGAGGCTTTCTTCTTTGCTGGCTGGTGGGCCAACGGCTTCATTTGCGGGGCGGACCTCTTAGGAGCTGGCTTCTTCTTAGTCATCAAGAGAGGCGGGGAAGCCGTTGGAGACCTCCTTGGAGGCGTTGGAGACCTCCTTAGAGGTGGCGGCGGTGGCGGCGTTGCCACCTGATTGCCCGGAGCACTATGATGATCTGAAGATTAAATAATTGGACTTAGGTTGGCGGAGACCCTGCTGTGTGAGTAGAAAAAAGAATAATTAGGTATAAGAAATTATTATTTTTAATCATGCATGTCAATAGAAAATTAGTGAAAAAAAATTCGTTCACTTTTGTCCGCACCTATTGTCTGGCAATTAAGGAAGCGGCGGTGGACTAAAGACCCCGAGAATAATGATGTAGCGCAGTATGAATGTCTTCTCTGCTTCTCCTAGAGTCTTCTCTCTATCACCTCCTGGAATGTCAAGAGTCAGATCACTAAAACCTTTGTTAACTCTATCCACTAAGACACTAACATATCCAGGTGGCATTATTGCCCCATGGATTCTTGGTGTCTTGGTAGGATCTAGAGGAGAAAAAACACCGAGAGCCACCATGATTGTGGCATTCTCTTTTGAAATATGTAGCTCACATGATGTAAACGGTGCAGTGATGTCATCCACGGGAAAACGTAGCATTGCGTCATCTTGATTTGGCAACTCCGTGGAAGCGCGGCTGCTTTTCAACTGATCAGGGGGGCTAATATTAATGTTGATTCCTGGATCTGATGCCTATCTTTGAGCACTCATTGCTATTTGCACTTGCTTTATGATTTCGTCCTGCATTCTAGCTTGCATGTTTTTTTCGCGCTCCTATGCTTGAAGCAACGCCTCCCGTGACTCACGAACATATTCCTCCAACCTGTTGATCCGCGCTGCTTCCTTATCCTTCCTTCTCTGTCGGCTTCTATAGGTATCTCTGTCGTTAGGGAAACCATGCTCCCAAGAACTGTTCTGTCCTAAACCTCTCATTCGGCCACTGTGTTCAGTAGTCCCGATGGCATACGTCAGTTCATCCTTCTCTCTATTGGGTCTGAACGCATCAATAGCTTTAGCTTATAGAGCACAAGAAAAATCTTTGTGTTGCTCTTTCGAGTTTTGGGCCATGAACCAGTTTCCCAGTCTCTAGGTCCAGTCTTCCCCCCATGAGCGAAAAAACAATTCTTCGCGCGTTTGGGCCAATTGAGTAATTCTGGTGTGATACCCTTGGCAAGAATGTCCGCTTCCATTTTTTCCCATTTGGGAATGGCAGTCGCATAGCCACCAGATCCCATGCCATGGTGGTATACCTTCTATCGAGCATTCTCTTAGTTCCTTCTCACCCATTCCTCGCCCTCTTTCGATGTCTTATACTGTACAAAATCATTCCAGTAGAGCCTCAACTTCGCGAGTGGGCCCCTAGTGTTGAAATTGGGCGTTAGGTTCTTCTTGACGTATTTCATGTATAGGGATTTCTTCCAAGTCTAGAATTGTGTGGCCATCTTTTTCATAGCCCACTTTTGAACTAGCTCCTTCAATTCATCATCGTTGATATCATCATAATCATCCGCTTGCAACGTAAAATATTGAAGGATATCATCCCAAATTAAATTCTTATCAAGATCTGAAACAAAACTAACATGAGGCTCGTTGATCTTTTGCTTTCGTTCATGGGCACTGATCAGAAGTCTGTCCCTTATAAGGTACTCACAGTGTTGCACGAATTTCCTTGCATGTGGATCAAGTGGTTCGCCTGTCTCGATATTGAATTCTGATATTATGTAGCGCCCCTCTAATGGCTTTTTCGGGCCTCAAATATTTTTGCTTTTCGCCGTTGTGGTCGTCGATCCAGAGGGCTATGTATAAAAAAAGAATAAATAAATATCATGTGTACACATAATAGATGATAGATATTCAAATATATATACCTCGTCAGTATTTTCTTACACAATATTTTCTTGGTTATGTTCAAGAGCCAGGTATTGACTCCCGTCATCTACATTCTGCTGGTCACCATCGGCAAATTGAGTGCCGGTGTTGATAATATTCATCATTTCTTCATCCATGTTGTCTCTCGGGGCAGCCATCTAACTTTTACTCCACTAGATATATCTATAAAAAATAAAACATGTTTAAATAAATAAATATCCATACTAGTTGACCTTGCTTACGTGATCATCTCGACGAGCATTTCTCCACCGGACGGCACCGTACTTGGCCAAGGAAGAGCTCCGATTCTACGAGGAAGGGAACACGGTCTTCCACGATCGTTGCCGCTCTCCCTCATAGAATCAAAGCTCCTCCTTGACGTCCGCTACTGCTCGACAGAGAACATGCTAGCCGAGATGAACACGGTCTGCAAGTTCAACTAGTATGGATTTTCTACAATTTTCTAACTATTTTCTAAGTTTTTCATTTCATGGAAAAATTAATTCTAAAAAATAAAAGGCATGATTTCTAAGTATTTCATTTCATGGAAAAAATAATTCTAAGTGACCTGCTTGATATCGGCGAGCTCGTGGGAGTTTAGGTTGCCGAGGATAGTAACATTTGTAGATGACATTTGTAGATCTGAAGTTATCAAATATCCATCAAATTATAGCTCAAAAACATGTTTCAATAAATAACCATCCGTACTAGTTGATCTTGCTTACGTGATCATCTCGACGAGCATTTCTCCACCGGACGGCACCGTACTTAGCCAAGGAAGAGCTCCGATTCTACGAGAAAGGGAACACGGTCTTCCACGACCGTTGCCGCTCTCCCTCGTAGAATCAAAGCTCCTCCTTGACATCCGTTACCGCTTGGCAGAGAACATGCTAGCTGAGATGAACACGGTCCGCAAGTTCAACTAGTACGGATTTTCTATAATTTTCTAACTATTTTCTAAGTTTTTCATTTCATGAAAAAATTAATTCTAAGATCACGTAAGCCGTCGCTTGGTCGATCCGATCCGACGGGGTTTCACCAGCGCTGAGCATCGTTTAGGTTGCCTTATTTGATGGTTCATTCATGATCGATTCAAGCTACTGACAGGTGCATACAAGAGATCAAAAAATAGCATAATCATGTCCATTATTTTGGTTGACGTAACATGACACAAATGTAACATGACACAAATGCTATTGACAGGCACATACAAGAGAAAATAGCATAATCTTTTCCTTGGTTTCCAAAACATATCAGCAGCCAAAACTTGTGAACAAACAACATCTTTCCTTGGTTTCCATTTATACCTAGCTGCAGTGAGGCAGCGCGGGGAAAGCTCGGGCGTGCTCCGGTTGTCCAGCGAAGAAAAAAAGATTGACACTTACTAAACAAACACAATTACATGAGCTTAATTTCTTGTCACTTCCTAAGGTATGTAAAATCTCAACATGAACTGATCTTTATCCTTTATGTTTTGAGGGGATGTATGCTGATTTTTTTTTTCAAAACCTTACTGTCAGGACATTGTATCACGGATTATAGCAGGCAAAACACTGATGGAAGCTGTCCGAATGAGTTCGGTATGCAGCACGTCGAGAAAAGCCTGGATTTACCATCCTAATCTTGAATTTGATATTTTCTCCATATTTGGGACAACATGAAAATAATAACTATAGCTTCCCATGTCATCTTTTTAACAATTAGAATTCATCTCACCGGTGAGGCAGCGCGCGCGGGGAAGGCTCGGGCGAGCTTCGGTGAGGCAGCACGGGGAAGGCTCAGCCGCGCTCCGGTGAGGCAGCGCGCGCAGGGAAGGCTCGGGCGAGCTCCGGTGAGGCAGCGCGGGGAAGGCTCGGCCGTGCTCCGATGAGGCAGCGCGCACGGTGAAGGCTTGGACGAGCTTCGGTGAGGCAGCATGGGGAAGGCTCGGCGCGCTCCGGTGAGCACGAGCGAGGTGGGGGCCGGGGACGAGGACGGCGTGTGCTCCAGCGAGGACGAGCGAGGCGCGCTGGCCGGCCGGAGAAGAAGCGCGCGTGCGCATGGGGCCAGTGACAGCGTGCGCGCGTGACGAGGCGAGGCTAGGGTGGTCGCCTAGGGGCGGTGGCGCTGCTGGATCGATCTGGTGGAGAAGATGAGGCGACGGCGTGGCGGAGACAGAGAGGAAGAGAACTAGGGCGTGGTTTATAAAGGGAGACCTTTAGTCCCGGTTGTAGATACCAACCGGGACTCAAGATTCTTTAGTCCCGAGCAATGGTTAGAACCGGGACTAAAGGTCTGAGCTTTAGTCCCGGGTGTAGCCACGACCCGGGAGTACAGGGCATTTTGGCGGGCCACGAAAACTGCAGCTCCACCTTTAGTCCTGGGTGGTTGATCCACCCGGGAGTAAAGGGGGGCTGCAGTTGGCTTTCTCCAATTTCCATAAGTTTTTTCCTTTTTTATATATTTATTTTATATAAATATGCAGAGAGTTATTAATTGCCTAATAAATAAAATATTATCCAAAAAATTATTAAAAAATTCTTGGACTTGGTTTTGCATTATTATACACAACAAAAAATTGTAAACTAAACTCTTTTGTTTTACTGTATAAATATTTGACATAGTGTAAATAATAATTACAATTTGCACCATGCAAAAATATACTACTTAATTAAAATCATTAAAACTATTGCTTTTCGACAGGAAATTAGTTTTCACATCTTATTAACGTTCATCATTTAGTTTTTCATCACACATTCTCTACGGGAAATCCACCGTCTAGCAGAAAATTCATTTAAACCGTAGAAAATATAAAAACACGACAAAAAAAATCTGAAGTCACAATTATTACATAATAGGTCTAATACATCACTATATATATATCAAGCGGGTACAGTAGTGAACTTCTTCTTAACATATATCCCTTGGTTATGATCGCACCGTAACCATGGAGTGTCCTCTTCATTTAGCTGGATGCTTGGGTCTTTGTTCACTGTGAAGGGTGGAATTCGGTCATCCTTTTCATAATCTTCTGATATGTCTGACTTGTCTTTAATTTCGACGATGTTTCTTCTCCCTGAAAGATCTATGTGGCGCTTTGGCACATTGATTGGGTCATTGTTGTTTTTCTCTCTCTTTGGTTTTGTAGACATGTCCTTGACATAGAACACCTGATTCACATCCTTAGTAAGGATGAATGGTTTGTCTTTGTACCCAATATTATTGAGGTCCACGGTTGTCATTCCATACTTGTTGTCGACTGCTACCCCGCCTCCAGTCGCCTTTACCCATTGACACTTGAACAAAGGTACCTTAAAAGTAGGTGCATAGTTTAGTTCCCATATCTCCTCTATGCGGCCATAATATGTTTGCTTATTTCCATTAGGGTAGGTGGCATCTATGCGGACACCACTGTTTTGGTTGGTGCTCCTTTTATCTTGGGCTAGTGTGTAAAATGTATTCCCATTTATCTCGTACCCCTTGTATGTGAGGATATGCCACGATGGCTGCCTAGCCAATAAATAAAGTTGCTCATCAATACTCTCATCACCCTGACATTCTTTTCGCAACCAGTCGCTGAAAGTTTCCATGTGCTGACGCGTAATCAAAGCTTCAGACTTCCCTGGAAACTCAGATCGGAGCAACTCTTTATGTGTCTCGATATACGGATCCACCAAAGAGGAGTTTTGCAGAGCTGTGTAGTGTGTTTTATTAAAATAATTGTCCTGCATACCAATATATGGTTTCTTCCCTAGTGTCCCCTTTCCACTTAGTCTCCCTCGTGTCGTGATTCAGGAACACCAATCAGGTCAAGGTCAGGAATAAAGTCAACACAAAACTCAATGACCTCCTCTGTTCCATAGCCCTTGGCGATGCTTCCTTCTGGTCGAGCACGATTGTGAACATATTTCTTTGGGACTCCCATAAACCTCTCAAAGGGGAACATGTTGTGCAGGAACACAGGCCCGAGAATGCTAATCTTCTTGACCAGGTGAACTAGGAGGTGTGTCATGATATTAAAGAAGGAAGGAGGGAACACCAACTCAAAGCTGACAAGACATTGAACCACATTATTCTGTAGTTTAGCTAGATCCATTGGATCGATTGCCTTCTGAGAAATTGCATTGAGGAATGCACATAGCTTCACGGTGGCTAGACGTACATTTGGAGGTAGAATTCCTCTTAATGCAACGGGAAGCAATTATGTCATGAGCACGTGGCAGTCATGGGACTTTAAGTTTAGGAATTTCTTCTCTGGCACATTTATTATACCCTTTATATTCGAGGAGAATCCAGATGGTACCTTGATGCTTGCTAGGCATTCAAACATGCTTTCCTTCTCTTCTTTGCTAAGAGTGTAGCTAGCAGGACTTAAGTAATGGCGTTCATCATCTATCTTCTCTGAATGCAGGTTGTCTCGTTCTTTCAAACACCACAGGTCCTGTCGTGCTTCAAGTGTGTCCTTAGGCTTCCCATACACACCCATGAAGCCTAGCAGGTTCACACAAAGATTCTTCGTTAGGTGCATCACGTCGATCACGCTACGGACCTCTAGGACTTGCTAATAGGATAGCTCCCAAAATGTAGACTTCTTCTTCCACATGGGTGTATGACCGTCAGCATCGTTTGGTATAGGTTCGCTACCATGTGCCTTTCCAAATACTACTTTCATATCCTTGACCATATTGAGTACATCCTCACCAGTTCGGTTGCCTGGCTTGGTCTGGTGGTTTGTCTTATCTTTAAAATGCTTGCCTTTCTTTCTTAGGAGTGATTCGCAGGAAGAAATCGACGATGGCCAAGGTACACGACCTTTCGATATTTTTTCAAGAATATAACTTTAATGTCTTCGAAATAGTGCATGCGTGCATTATATCCCTTGTTTGATTGTCCTGAAAGATTACTTAGAGCAGGCTAATCATTGATTGTTACAAACAACAATGCTCGTAGGTCAAAGTGCTCCTGTTTGTGCTCATCCCACACACGCACACCTGGTCTGTTCCACAAAAGTAGAAGTTCTTCAACTAGTGGCCTCAGGTACACATTGATGTCGTTGTCAGGTTGTCTTGGGCCTTGGATGAGCACTGGCATCATAATAAACTTACGCTTCATGCATAAGTAGGGAGGAAGGTTGTAGATACATAGAGTAACAGGCCAAGTGCTATGACTACTGCTCTGCTCCCCGAAAGGATTCATACCATTCGTACTTAAAGTAAACCTTAAGTTTCTTGCGTCATTTGTAAACTCCGGAAATTCTCTATCAATTGCTCTCCACTGGGACCCATCAGCAGGGTGTCTCAACATATTATCTACCTTACGGTCTTCTTTATGCCATCGCAACAACTTTGTATGGTCTTTGTTTCTGAACAGATGTTTCAAGCGTGGTATTATAGGAGCATACCACATAATCTTGGCAGGAATTTTCTTCGTGGGACGTTTGCCCCCATCATCATCAGGGTCATCTCGCCTGATCTTATACCGTGATGCATGACATACCGGGTATGTATCTAACTTCTCGTACTCCTCGCCATGGTAGAGGATGCAGTCATTAGGACATGCATGTATCTTCTGGATTTCTAATCCTAAAGGGCAGACTACCTGTTTTGCTTCGTACGTAGTGGCGGATAATTCGTTATCCTTAGGAAGCATCTTCTTTTGGATTTTCAATAACTCCCCAAATCCCTTGTCAGATACACCATTCTTTGCCTTCCATTGCAGCAATTCCAGTGTGGTACCCAACCTTTTCTGCCCCGTATCACAAGTTGGGTATAGCAATTTCTTGTGATCCTCTAGCATGCGCTCAAACTTGATCTTCTCCTTTTCACTTTCGCATTCTCTTTGTACGTCATGAATGGCCTGACCAAGATCATCAGCGGGCTCATCTTCTGCCCCTACCTCTTCTTCAGCTTCCCCCATTGCAGTATCATTGAAGGCCCCATATTCAGCAATAATGTCATCATTGTCCCATTGTTCTTCTTCTCCTTCTTCCATTACAACCCTGGTTTCTCCGTGCTTCGTCCAACAGATATAGTTTGGCATGAAACCCGACTTCAACAAGTGTGAATGAAGACTCCTTGAGCTAGCATATTCCTTTAAATTCTTACATATGGCACATGGGCAACACATGAAACCACCGCGTTTGTTTGCCTCGGCCACACGTAAGAAAGAATGCACGCCCTCAATGAACTCTTGGGAGCGGCGATCAGCATTGTACATCTAATGCCGGCTCATCTGCATTACATGACATACATACCATATTAAAACCTAGAACATAATTACTTAATTATACGACATGCATGTCACCACACAAGGTATTAATTTATGAAAGTCTCGCTATAATGTAGACAATCCCAACTACCACTAAAAAAACTAAAGCTAAAATGCACTTCAGCAGCATAAGGATTTCGCGACCAATCCCAACTAAAACAGACAGATCATGCGTTTGTTCAACATCTGTGGGCTTCTTCCGCAGGATCACTGCCTCATCAGCAGCCGCCGTAGCCGCCTGTGCAAGAGAGTTTTGCACGTGTTCAACATACTCTTCCTCCCAGTACCAGCCTAAACATCCAGTGCCATCCCACTGAAATTAAAACAAAAAATTAGAACTTTAATCACAATCATCATGAAAATAAGTATAAATTAACCATAATCATTAAATACGACAAAATAACTCACATTACGATCCGGACACTTGTAGAAGATACGACCCTTGTTGGGACACTCCTTCCTCACCCGGTACTCCATCACAATCTTCTCCTCACACTTGCCGCATGCAATGAGAGGAAGGTCCGGCCTCAGTCGCTTTGTAACCCGATGAGAGGCTGAGGACCCAGAAGCAGTTGCCATCTACTCTCTATACTCATTTTTAATATAATATAAATTTCTCATTTTATAAACAAATAAAATAAAAAAAACTCTAAAATTCTCTATATCTCTAAAGCATGAAGTGTGCTATGCATGCTAGAAATGAAAGCTCGATACTAGTTTTGAATAACTACTTTAACCTTCCTTCATCCAAATATGCAAACTTTAAAGTGATTTTGAGCTTAAATGGCTTACAAATAAAAAAATCTACCATAAAAAACCCACATATATCTAGTCCACAAAATAAAATAAGCTACTGATGAAACATGAGAGTATAAAGTTGGTAACCTTTAGAACCAAAGAATCGATGGAGGAATGGAAGAAATCTTGTGATCACCGGTGATGAGGAAGAAGAGAGGCCGGCGATGAAGCAAGAACACTGAGCTCGAAGTGGCACGGGCTCGGGGAGGAACAAGGGGTATATAGGAGGGGACCTTTAGTCCCGGTTGTAGACAGAAACCGGGACTAAAGGTCCCTTTCTAGTCCTGGACGGAGCCTCCAGCCGGGAGTAAAAGTGAACCTTTAGTCCCGGTTGGTAGCTTCAACCGGGACTAAAGGTCCCCTCCAGCAAAAGCCTGACGCAGTAGCCGTTGGGCAGGGACCTTTAGTCCTGGTTGGAGCTACCAACCGGGACTAAAGGTTTCTCTAATCCTGGGCGCGAAAAATACCGGGACTACAACCAAATTTTAAAGTGGATCAAAGGTCATTTCTCTACTAGTGGTTATTGCTCTGTGAGACTAATATTTTGAGTTTCAACATTTATTGCATATTTTTTAAGGCCGCCGTTCATTTGTTTGACCATTAGACACAAGCCCTGTAGATTGTGGCCATGCAATCATTGAATGTTCACTGATATGACAGAGAATGTTGCAGGACGGATTGGCTAAAATCAAGAACTAATCTAGCTAACTTATGACAATGTAATTCATGATGATATTGTTCCCTATGTTCATGGAGTTTGTTTTGCTAGGATTTTATGCTTTCAATTTCTGTTTCCTTAACAAAACCTCAGGCACCTAGAAGACAGCTTGGATGATTGGTTTGATGAACAGCTGGAGAACTACTTGGATGATGACTATCTTGTGTTTGATTGCCCTGGTATATTCTCAATTCATCTTTGCAATGCATTTGTGCTGTTAATTATTAATGAGATTATGAGGTGTGAAGGATTTTAGTTTTTGAATAAGATATTGATCCCTTTGTTATTTGACATGGTCCGTTTATTTTTTTATGTTTGCTCCCATAATGCTTAATGTGAAGGATTTTAGTTTTTGCACTTGATGAATATTAGTCTTTTTTATTTTAAGCTCCAGTGTATGTTTGATCCATGTTCTTCACTGAGCTTACTCTGTCACTTCTAAACTTCTGATTTAGGTGTGTACAATGTTCAAAAGGCGCTCCTAGGCGCTCGCCTGGGCGCACTTATGCGCTAGGCGCCGGGGTGCCGCCTCGCCTAACAGGAGACCAAGGATGTGTGCGATCTAGAGGAGCTACAAGTTGTTGAAGCATTTAGACAAGCACTACCCTTGGATGAGTTGTTGCCTGCAAGACATGATAACTATCATATAATGCTGAGCTATATATATCCAGCTAAATCTGATCTGTAGATTTATGAAAGCAAGGAAATTTGATATCGACAAAGCAAATCAAATGTGGATTGATATGCTTTAGTGGGGGAGGGAGTATGGCACTGATGCGATTGTGGAGGTTAGTGGCCGAGTAATTTGTTGGGTTAATTTGTTGCATCTCCAGACTCTACCAAATGTTTGTCGTCAATCCTTGTAAAAAAATGCTCAGTGAATTGCCGAAATTCCTTGGTGGCACTTGTACCTGTCTAGAATACAGAGGCTGCCTTAAGGCTGAAAAGGTTCCATGGCGTTAGTTTTATGATTTTTTAGTTTTCTGCTTTATTTTAATTTTATGATTTATTTTTTTAGACGCCACTGTAGTTTTAGCACGGGGAGAACTCCAGGGCCTACTTAAGCAAATAATAAGTTAGATGGTTGAGGTGAGACATGACTTATTATGCCTTGTTATGCTTACTGGATTATATGCAATGTCATATAACTGCGTGTATGAAAAAATATCTGGTTGTTATCCCAGAAATGAAGCCGTGGCGTTAGCACGGGCACTATACTAGTCAGACTAAAAGGACGTAAGTACATTTTGGAAACAAAAAAAAATCTATTTTTCGGATAGGTAGGGAGGGGTGAACGAAAAAATAAGATTAAATTTTTTGGGTATAAAAGATAAAGATATATTATAGATATGAATATAAATCCACATCCACATCCTCATGACTGGGAGGCGGTAGGGAATTCTTTTCCCATTTTCCTACTGATTCCTTCCATCATATCCGCATGCTTCTATGATTGAGGGGATGGTCACGGAATCCATCTTTTTGCCGCGTGCAATCGAGTTCTTGTATCTCTCAGGTCCTTGCTATGCGATGCCTGCGCATGTTCGGATTTGTTTGGACTCAGTGAAGCACATCAGCAACGTATAGACATGGGACATATTTTTCCTATTTGGATTAAGATTTCTATTCACTCGAAATGGGAGAGATCTAATTGGATAAGGATTCCTAGTTATATAAAGAGAAGGGATATAGACGGTTTTCCACAAAGTTAGTTAAGAGATGGCCGGACCAAAAAATAGGTGGAGAGAAATTTTACATCTTTATTATTATTTGTAGATATAGATATAGATCTATTTATTATTACTCCTGCTTGGTCTATGTATCTATACATAGAAGATACGTGTTTCAGTCTCTCCCTCCCACCATTTGACTTTCAAAGTTGTACCATTTTTTTACGATTAAACAGTACAACACTCACAACACACGTATACTCACCTCTATAAACGACTCTATTCCAAATTGTAAGTCTATTTTGATTTTTCATATATCTAGATATAAAATAAGAACTATAAATATAGAAAAGCAAAGTCTCGTTTGTCACAACTTTTTTTTTAAACTCTACGACAACTCTACTGGTGAAGCTAAAGCTATTCTGATGATCTGTTTGGCAAAATAGCTTCTTATGGTAGATAAAACGGTTAAAATAACCATAATGCCCTCTTTTCCCCTCCTCTCCTATTTCTTCTTCTTCTTCCTTATTCGCTTGGGTGTTATTTTTAGCTTCATCCCACTTCAATCCCATATGAGAGTAGATTTCCAGAAGCTTCACCTGTCATATGTGAAGCTGTTTGCAAAAGATCTCTGTTTGACATAAAACACAACTCTATACAGCTCATAAAGCTCGATGATGAAGCTGTGCCACACAAGTCTCAAGTCTTATAATTTGAAACTGAGGGAGCATGTGCAAAATAGATAAATATATAGTTACTAATATTGATTATTCAGTGAAAAGTTTTACATGCAACACTACATCCTCCAACAATAGAGCTTGCTTGTTTCTAGGCCATAGGATGCCACTCTGTGCTGTGGCGCCACAGTTGAGGTGGAGAAAATGACCGCCACAGACAGTGCCGGCCCTAGGGGTAGGGCACGAGGTGCGGAGGAGGGTCCCAAGCCTAGGTATACAAATCCTCAGGTCCTATAGTTCATTAGGTATTAGCAAACTAATGAGAAGAGAGACATAGAACTGGTCAGGAGGCCTAAAAAGACAACATCGGTATTTCTTTCCTAATTTCTTTTCCCCACGGCTCTCGGGTAGAGAGGAGGCGGGGAGTCACGCTGCACACAGCACACTATGATCGTGAGTTCGCGATGTGCGCCTTACACACGCGGAGCTGGCGAGCCTCGCCGCCGCGAAGAGCTAGACTACCGGAGACACGGACACGGCGCACGAGGACGGCGACTAGGCAGGGCTCCACGACGACGACATCTTGATTCTTGGCTTCTTATGAATTGCGATCACCGATCAGCTGTTTAGGCCCAAGGGCCCCGTTCGACTTGCTGAATCTTGGATGAAACTGGCTGAAAATACTGTTCTGGCTGAATTGTTGTGAGAGGAAAACACTGTTCCGGCTGAAAAAACAAGCCGAATACGGGGTAAGCCGAACGGGGCCAATGTATTTTTTCCTTTTTATTTTTAATCCAAATTAATTATTTGTATAATATTTCAGACTTCTAATACTTTGTACCCATATAGTCATATTTTTCTTCTCATTTAGGTGTTAGAATTTTAGAATGTTACCTAAAAAACATTTGTCATGGGTGTGAAAAGAAAATGAATATATTGTTCCTCAATAATTATCATACATCTACAAATATATTGCTTAATCTATATTGTTCCTTGATAATTATCAGACATGTTAAATTAAAAATATGTTATTGAATTTGTTTTCGTTTTGAAAGTAAAATTAGCGCCTATATATTATAAGATTTTATACATGGTCAAGAGGGACCGTTACAACGAAATCGCCAGAGGACCCTTAAAATCCTAGGACCGGCACTGGCCACAGATGTGGCGAAAAATCACATTGCAAATGAACTGAGACTCTTGTGGCTCATCCCGTCATCCGTCCATGCGGCTTGACTGCGTGAGCGGCATAGGCTGGCATGCATATGCATGCCACGACGGCAAAGTCAACTCATACTGTCAGTACTCACGTGGAGCTAGCACCACGTGTCGTCAACCGTGTTGACAGAAGCACAAGTCAAACAAACCGAAGCGCACCCTGAAGAAAGCGTCCCACACGTGCGGACCAGCGAAGCAAGTCGCTCGTGTGCCGATCGCTGGCATTGTGCGCGCGCCTTCGAATAATAGCCAGCCAGCCCACGCGCAGATGCAGGTCGATCTCGACCGAGATATTGGGACGCGTACTATATCTTCCATTTGTCAAACTTTGGCGTTTCAACACTCTCACTGCAGAGGAAAGGAATCCATCTGCACTCACGCGTCCATGCACCAGCACCACCACTCGGCGCTCGCATTACGAAAAACGTTGCCACGCGGTGTGTGGTGCGCACGCGCGTCCGTACATTACCACCGCCGGCGAGAAGCAAGCGTGAAATTACCTGCAAGTAGTACAAGCTGTCTAAACGGACGGCATTTCTGATTTTGTAAGGACGACCCGGAGCCGTTTTGTCGGGCGACGTCGCCACGAGCAGGGGACAAACGATGCCTGAAAGTCTGTACAGGAAACTGCACGGTCGGCCATCCCCACGCTCACCAGTTTTTTTACAACTTCCCTGCTCACTCAGTGTTCAGTGCTAGGCGGCTAGGCGCTAGCAACTGGAAGGCCAGGCCTTGGTGTTCCGGTCTCGGTCACCACCACCTCCCTCGTCTTCTTCTCTGCCAAGGCACCGCCCAGTGACACGTACGTGCGGCTGCCCATGCATGCAGCGTAGGAGTATAGTCTCAGGGCGGCAGTCAAACAATGCAGCGCATGCCTTGCTTCGTTGAAATTCACAAGCGAATCTGCATCTTTCTGCAGTGGAGTTGGTAAGCACCGAAGATTTCACCCAACCGGCCGAGAAAGACACTTGAAACGCGCATCTTGATCTGTCAAATTTGGCGTACTTACGTTTCAGTCTCACTGCAAGAATTTAACGCCTTGTGGACGAAATTCGCCGCTCTCCACGACATGCAGGATGTCGCATTCGCCGTGCGCCCGCGCGCGTGCATGCGGTGTGCGGTACTTACATAAACCGCCGACAAAGAAGCGCACGTGAAATTGCCGGCAAGTACTAATAACATCATACACCCTGTTCGTTTAGCTACGATACAGTGTTTTTTGTCATAATAAAACAACATCAGTCGGTTTATAGTCTACCATTTCTGATTCTATAATATAATGGCGACTGTGAGACCTGTTGCCTGTTGGTGGGCGGCGCTAGCGATAGCGATACGGACGGCGAAGGCAGCGTCCACGTGCATGTGATGTGTTCGTAGTTTCCATTCGAGCACATTTCGGCGCGCCAAAGTTACGACGCACTTGCCTTGCAATGCCTCCTCGCGTTGCAAATTGCAGTACGAACTTCGCGAGTTCGCATGCACATGCAGTCGCGTGCCTCCCAGTGTCCCTATAAAAAAACGCATGTTATTAGACTTCACCTATCTCGATCTCTTCAACAGCTCGAGCTGCCAGGTGAATAAGCTTTCTCACGCACAGAGCAGAGCAGCGCACGCAAGATGGCACGCCCCGTACACGGACTGCTTCGCCCACTGCTCCTCGCCGTCTGCTGCCTCCTCCTACTTCAGGTCTCCGAGTGCTCTAGACCACCATCGCCATCGCCGGCGGACGATCACCTCGACGACGCGCTGCACCACCAGCTGCTGCTGCTCGATGCCGAGGTGGCCCGCACCGCCGGGCCGCCCACCTGCAGCACGGAGGTGGCGGGAGACGGGAGGACCGGCGCCGCCGCCGCCGCCGCCGCGGCACTCTCGTCTGCGCCGGCGACGACGACGCCAGGGCGGGCCGTGCCTGCCGTCGTCGCTTCTTCGCGGCCGCGGCAGACGAGCGACCGAGCGCTGGTGCCAGCGGGGATGCTGCTGCGCTCCAAGCTAGCGCGGCGGTTTCTGGCAGGGGTAGGCGTGGTGGATGGGGCGTCGTGCCACTCCAACAGCCCGCACATAAACTGCCCACCGGCGGGAAAGCCCTAGCAACCAAGCCGGCTGCTGGCTGCGGTCTGCGAATCGCAAGCGCGCGATCCTTCGGTTGAAGACGTCTCGACGATGCTGCACTACTATACAGTTATTTCACTTCATATATGTTTAGTTAATTTTGCTTATTATTATATGCACCGAAATAATTAGCCGTAATGTGTAGATGGATATGTGTATATAATGTGTAATAAAGCCTTAGAATTTCAACAACAACGTACGGTAGCTGTTATGTGTGCACAACTTCAACTTCGTTTCGCATCCATTGCATCACGCGCGACACACCAGTCGATCGGCAGTCGATTGGCGCGACTAGCCAGCCACTAGCCAGTGTGCGCCGCTGGACTTTTGACATTTCTTCTCCACAACTTTCTATTTTTGGTTTCCTTATTTATGTACTCTCTGCAGTCACAAATACTTATTGACACGCTCAATTTTTTGCACGGTCTTAGGGGATATAGAGTTCTATAAACAAGTACTCGTTCCACGCAAAACGCCTCTATCTCCCACGTTCGCATCCTAGTTAAGCTTACCTCTGCCAAGAGGAATGGCGACTTTTGGAAGTGTACTATCCTAGGTTCCCTGGCAAAATCTTGTTAGGCATTCCATGAATTCAATTTTGTTTCTTTAACGCTAGAGCTAATTAAAGATCATGCTTGAAACATATTCCAAATTAAAATTGTTGTGACATAAATTATACCACGCTGGAAGGGAATTACCTATGTGAAACTTCTCCATGTTCTTGGTGGGAACAAAAGTTTGAATGGTCTCTTTTCACGATAAAATAGTGGGGCCGGGCAGCGTGGAGAAATCTTTTTTGGGGATAAAGTTTCGTGGAGTTCCCTTAGGTTAGGTCGAGTTCTAGGGGAAGCTCATTAAAACACAACATATACTACGCCAAAAAAAAAATCTAGAAACCCTATTAGCTAGAACACAATTTTTTATAAACATTTTTTCTAAAAAAACTTGTTAAAATAGAGGTTGACTTATACATATGCAGGTTCACGGACCATCCACTTGTGTTCCTACACTATTCATTAATCACCACGTCATTTACCTTGTATTCTGGCCCCATCAATCACCATCTAAAGGCACTAATAAACTTATACTCCCTGTCTCTAAATAAATGAATTTTAGCTAAGGTGACTAAGGCCTTGTTTAGTTCGCGAAATTTGGATTTTGGGGCTACTGTAGCATCTTCGTTTTTATTTGGTAAATAGTGTCCAAACATTGACTAATTAGGCTTAAAACGTTCGTCTCGCAATTTCCCACCAAACTGTGCAATTAGTTTTTCTTTTCGTCTACATTTAATGCTCCATGCACGAGCCGCAAACATTCGATGTGACAGGTACTGTAGCAACTTTTTGGATTTTGGGGTGGAACTAAACAAGGGCTAAAGTTTAGTAGCTAAACTTTACCGTTAAACAAAAAAGGCCCTGAGTCTCGGTCACCACTCACCACCACCTCCCTCGTCTCTTCGTCTACACCACGGCACCGGCCGGCCAGTGACACGTGCTGCTGTCCATGCATGCAGCGTAGTCTCGGGCAGCAGTCAAACAATGACGCGCATTCCTTGCTTCGTTGAAATTCACAAGCGAATCTGCATCTTTCTGTGGAGTTGGCAAGCACCGAAGATTTCACCCAACCGACCGAGAAACATGGCTGTGTTTAGTTTGCGAATTTTGGGAATTTGGCTATGGTAGCACTTTCGTTTTTATTTGGCAATTAATGTTCAATCATGGATTAATTAGGCTCAAAACGTTCGTCTCGCAATTTTCAACCAAACTGTGCAATTAATTTTTTTCGTCTACATTTAATGCTCCATACACGTATCGCAAGATTCGATGTGATGGCTACTGTAGCACTTTTTGGAAATTTGGTTGGGAACTGAACAAGCACTACTTGCATTGCAACGCGCATGCTGTGTACTAGTAGTGTATAATGTACGTCTCCATCTGTCAAACTTGGCGTACGTCTCACTGCAAGAGACAAGAATAACGCCTTCCAGGCGAGATTCACCGCTCTCCATGCGACCATACCATGCAGGATGTGCAGCACACGCTCGCGCCCTACGAAAAGCCGGTCGCGTTCACCACGCGGTGTACGGAACTACACACGCGTCGTCCGTCCGTACATAAACCACCGACAAGAAGCGCACGTGAAATTGCCTGCAAGTACATCGTAGTCTACGTACCTACCATTGCTGATTCTATGGGCCAGTTTGGATGCCAAAATTTTTGGCAAAATGCTACGGTAGCGTTTTCGTTGTTATTTGACAATTAGTGTCTAATCATAATCTAATTAGGCTTAAAAGATTCGTCTCGTGGATTTCATCTAAACTGTGTAATTAGTTTTATTTTTTATTTATATTTAATGCTTCATGCATGCGTCCAAAGATTCGATGTGACGGGGAATCTTGAAAAATTTGGCGTTTTGGGGTGCAACTAAACAGGGCGAGGAGCACACACCTGTAATACCTTTCGGGCTCTGCAGCGCCCGGAAGGGTCTAAAGCACCTGTCCCGCCGTTCCCTGGCAGTACTTTTCCTGCCAGGGCGCAGGGTATGGTCCTTGGAGCCATGGTTGACCCGAACGTCTTGTCTTGCCCTGTACCCATCATCACGAGGGAACGGGGAGAATTTGTCAGGTAAGATGAAACCAGTCTTTAGCCCTCAACCCTCGAGCGAAACCGAGCCCGCCCCAAAGGCGTCGGGCGAGACGGAGACTAGCCCTGAGCCCTCGGGCGAGGCAGAGCTATCTCAAAGGCGTCGGGCGAGGCGGAGTCTATCCCTCAGCCCTCGGGCGAGACCGAGCCCGCCCCAAACGCATCGGGCGAGACAGAGACTAGCCCTGAGCCCTCGGGCGAGGCAGAGCTATCTCAAAGGCGTCGGGCGAGACGGAACCAAAACTCCTGTCATTCGAGCAAGAGATGTTACGGCGCCCTTATTCGTCCAGAAGTTTTTAACGCTCGGTGGTTATTGGTTTCACCTTCTGGGGTACCCCGGTATTAGGTCCCCGACAAGTTTACTATGATACTTCATACACCTTAAAGTTCATAGAACGAAAAGAAGTTTTTTTTAGGCCCTTATCCTCAATACGCCTAGCATTGAGTGGGCTAGATATTTACCTTATCAACTAGCAAATCAATAGGGGTTCTATTTGATTAAGCACCTGAATTGGCACCTGAATCGGAATGAACCGATTGTTTGTCAGGCTACTGTTCTCCTATTCTTTCGAATCCATGAAGTAAGACATTGATTTTGCAATAAGGTCAATTATGTTCATTGCATAATAAGTTTCCTTGAAAAGCATTGGCGCACGTGTAAGCGAGTTGCTCTACCGAACTGAGCTATAGCCCTTGTCAGAGATATCTTAACATATAGATAATTTCTTGTCAAGATGAATATTCTCTAATGCCAGAGGATATCCCTTTGATCCGTTTACTATATAACATAAACATACCAATAACGGAGCGGTATTGCTTATAAAAAGGATTCAGCCAGGGCGCAGGGTATGGTCCTTGGAGCCATGGTTGACCCGAACGTCTTGTCTTGCCCTGTACCCATCATCACGAGGGAACGGGGAGAATTTGTCAGGTAAGATGAAACCAGTCTTTAGCCCTCAGCCCTCGAGCGAAACCGAGCCCGCCCCAAAGGCGTCGGGCGAGACGGAGACTAGCCCTGAGCCCTCGGGCGAGGCAGAGCTATCTCAAAGGCGTCGGGCGAGGCGGAGTCTATCCCTCAGCCCTCGGGCGAGACCGAGCCCGCCCCAAACGCATCGGGCGAGACAGAGACTAGCCCTGAGCCCTCGGGCGAGGCAGAGCTATCTCAAAGGCGTCGGGCGAGATGGAACCAAAACTCCTGTCATTCGAGCAAGAGATGTTACGGCGCCCTTATTCGTCCAGAAGTTTTTAACGCTCGGTGGTTATTGGTTTCACCTTCTGGGGTACCCCGGTATTAGGTCCCCGACAAGTTTACTATGATACTTCATACACCTTAAAGTTCATAGAACGAAAAGAAGTTTTTTTTAGGCCCTTATCCTCAATACGCCTAGCATTGAGTGGGCTAGATATTTACCTTATCAACTAGCAAATCAATAGGGGTTCTATTTGATTAAGCACCTGAATTGGCACCTGAATCGGAATGAACCGATTGTTTGTCAGGCTACTGTTCTCCTATTCTTTCGAATCCATGAAGTAAGACATTGATTTTGCAATAAGGTCAATTATGTTCATTGCATAATAAGTTTCCTTGAAAAGCATTGGCGCACGTGTAAGCGAGTTGCTCTACCGAACTGAGCTATAGCCCTTGTCAGAGATATCTTAACATATAGATAATTTCTTGTCAAGATGAATATTCTCTAATGCCAGAGGATATCCCTTTGATCCGTTTACTATATAACATAAACATACCAATAACGGAGCGGTATTGCTTATAAAAAGGATTCAGCCAGGGCGCAGGGTATGGTCCTTGGAGCCATGGTTGACCCGAACGTCTTGTCTTGCCCTGTACCCATCATCACGAGGGAACGGGGAGAATTTGTCAGGTAAGATGAAACCAGTCTTTAGCCCTCAGCCCTCGAGCGAAACCGAGCCCGCCCCAAAGGCGTCGGGCGAGACGGAGACTAGCCCTGAGCCCTCGGGCGAGGCAGAGCTATCTCAAAGGCGTCGGGCGAGGCGGAGTCTATCCCTCAGCCCTCGGGCGAGACCGAGCCCGCCCCAAACGCATCGGGCGAGACAGAGACTAGCCCTGAGCCCTCGGGCGAGGCAGAGCTATCTCAAAGGCGTCGGGCGAGACGGAACCAAAACTCCTGTCATTCGAGCAAGAGATGTTACGGCGCCCTTATTCGTCCAGAAGTTTTTAACGCTCGGTGGTTATTGGTTTCACCTTCTGGGGTACCCCGGTATTAGGTCCCCGACAAGTTTACTATGATACTTCATACACCTTAAAGTTCATAGAACGAAAAGAAGTTTTTTTTAGGCCCTTATCCTCAATACGCCTAGCATTGAGTGGGCTAGATATTTACCTTATCAACTAGCAAATCAATAGGGGTTCTATTTGATTAAGCACCTGAATTGGCACCTGAATCGGAATGAACCGATTGTTTGTCAGGCTACTGTTCTCCTATTCTTTCGAATCCATGAAGTAAGACATTGATTTTGCAATAAGGTCAATTATGTTCATTGCATAATAAGTTTCCTTGAAAAGCATTGGCGCACGTGTAAGCGAGTTGCTCTACCGAACTGAGCTATAGCCCTTGTCAGAGATATCTTAACATATAGATAATTTCTTGTCAAGATGAATATTCTCTAATGCCAGAGGATATCCCTTTGATCCGTTTACTATATAACATAAACATACCAATAACGGAGCGGTATTGCTTATAAAAAGGATTCAATCTATAATAGATTCTTTGACAGGCTTTGGTCGAGCAACCGATAAAGATACATTTCTTTCACGGCTACTGCCTACATAACTAGTCTTCCTCTTTTCCAGGAAGAAAGTCTCAGACCATATGTAGTTCTCTTTTGTTAGACCAGTTCCTTTCGGTGCTGAGTTCCTTGCTGCCCCAAAACTGAAGTGGCTTCTTCACTCCAGCACAGAAGTATTCTGGAAAAAGGGGCGCATTCAGAAGGAAGTTCCACTTCCTGTTTTAGGTTCTTTTATTTTATAGTTTGAAGTTCTCCTTGAGTTTCTTTTATAGTAGGAAGTTCTCCAAAAGTATGAAAGGCTGGAGGGCTTTGTACCAACCATTCTAGTGTGGTTGGATTCTACTCAATAGCCCAAGGACTTTCCGCACATCTTTTGTTCTTTCCACTGCTTGAAGTGATTGCGACAACTACGAAGAAACAACGAATCCCAACTACGGATATATAAGAACCAAAACTGCTCAGAGCATTCCATCCGGCGTAAGCATCTGGATAATCTGGAATGCGACGTGGCATACCCGAAAGCCCTAAGAAATGCATTGGAAAGAAGGTCAGATTAACCCCAAAAAAAGTGATCCAAAAATGGATTTGGTCTAAAGTTTCAGGATATGTCCGACCAAAGATATTACCCACCCAATAGTAAAATCCAGCAAATAAAGCAAAAAATGCTCTCATAGAAAGTACATAATGGAAATGTGCAACCACATAATAAGTATCCAGGGGTAAACAAAAAAGGCCCTGAGTCTCGGTCACCACTCACCACCACCTCCCTCGTCTCTTCTTCTCCACCACGGCACCGCCCGGCCAGTGACACGTGCGGCTGTCCATGAATGCAGCGTAGTCCCGGGCAGCAGTCAAACAATGAAGCGCATTCCTTGCTTCGTTGAAATTCACAAGCGAATCTGCATCTTTCTGTGGAGTTGGTAAGCACCGAAGATTTCACCCAACCGACCGAGAAACATATATACTTGCATTGCAACGCGCATGCTGTGTACTAGTAGTGTATAATGTACGTCTCCATCTGTCAAACTTGGCGTACGTCTCACTGCAAGAGACAAGAATAACGCCTTCCAGGCGAGATTCACCGCTCTCCATGCGACCATACCATGCAGGCTGTGCAGCACACACTCGCACCCTACGAAAAGCCGGTCGCGTTCACCATGCGGTGTACGGAACTACACACGCGTCGTCCGTCCGTACATAAACCACCGACAAGAAGCGCACGTGAAATTGCCTGCAAGTACATCGTGTAGTCTACGTACCTACCATTTCTGATTCTATGTATAACGGCGACTGAGAGAGACGTGTGTTATTAACTGGGTCAGGGCGCAATCGTCATCACTCACCGGCTCCAGCTTCTTCTTCTTTTTATCTCTGCGAAGGCACAGTCCACGAGTGATGTGTTTTTTATTTTCATTCGAGCCAGCACATTTCGGCATGCCAAAGTTACGCTGCACTTGCCGCGCGTTGCGATATGAACTTCTCGCATTCAGTCGCCTCGATCGCTCGCCGCCTCTATAAAAACGCATGTAACACTTCATCGATCTCAATTCAAGAGCTAGTTCGAGCTGCCAGGTGAAGCTTCATCACGCACAGAACAGAGCAGAGCAGCGCAGCGCACGCAAGATGGCACGCCCCGTACACGGACTGCTTCGCCCACTGCTCCTCGCCGTCTGCTGCCTCCTCCCACTTCAGGTCTCCGAGTGCTCTAGACCATCATCGTCATCGCCGGCGGATCACCTCCACCACCAGCTGCCGCTGCTGCTCGATGCCGAGGCCCGCACCGCTCGGCCGCCCACCTTCAGCACGGAGGTGGCGGGAGACGGGAGGACCGGCGCCGCCGCCGCCGCGGCACCCTCGTCCGCGTCGGCGACGACGCCTGCGCGGGCCGTGGGTGCCGTCGCTTCTTCGCGGCCTCGGCAGACGAGCGACCGAGCGCTGGTGCGAGCGGGGAGGACACCAGAGGTGCTGCTGCTGCGCTCCAAGCTAGCGCGGCGGTTTCTGGCAGGGCAGGCGACAGGCGTGGATGAGGCCGCCAGCGCCGCGGACGGAGCCGCGACGTCTGTCATTCCAACAACCCGCATATAAACTGCCCACCGGCGTGGAAGCCCTAGCAACCAAGCCGGCTGCTGGCTGCGAATCGCAAGCGCGCGATCCTTTGGATGAAGACGTCTCGCAATGCTGCACTACCTACAATTATTTCATTTCATTTCATATATGTTTATTAATTTAATTTGCTTATGCACCGAAATAATTAGCCGTAGGCAGCCGTTGGAAGGACAAGCACGTTCTAGACTTCTAGCTAGTGTGTCCGGTAACCATTGGGGCATGCTAAGATAGTAGTAAGATAAGATGTAAATATATTAGGATTTGAACAATTGAGTACATGGATATATGTGTATAGTGTACTCAATTGTATAACGTGTGAGAAAGCTTAGAATTTCAACAACGCTATATAGATGTTATGTGTGCACAACGACTTCAACTTCGTTTCTCAGGAACACTATCCATTGCATCACGCGCGACACCAGTCGGCAGTCGGCACGACTAGCTAGCCACTAGCCAGTGTGTGCCGCTGGACTTTTGACATTTCTTCTCCACAACTTCCTGCTTTTAGAATTATGTATAATTTTGGTCAAACCTAAAGATACTTTGACTCTCCAAAAAATTAGAATGACTTATAATTTGGAATGTAAGGAGTGTAGATACTCTCTTCGCTACGGTGAGAAATACTTGACAAGTTCGAGTTTGCAGTCTTATTAGGGGATGTAGACATGTAGTCGATCCACGCAAAACGCATCCATCTCCCACGTTCTAGTCCTTCTACGCTCACGATGCACGTACACTCACCCTTATGAGCACATTCGAAGACTGGCCCGATAAATCCTCGAGATTGACGAAGTCACCATAGGCGCCTCGCTGTCGACGGGAACGTCGTCTAACACTGAAAGAATAAAGCTGTTAAATTCTAAAAAAAACGCTCCCACAGTGCTACTGAGACTCTTATAACCACTAGTCTACAAAGCCTTTGTTGGTATCCTAAGGTTTGCCTAACAAAACCTTGTTAGCCATTCCACTTCTGTGAACATGTTCTACAAGTTTCTTTTAAAATTTTGTTTATATAAATTATGTTCTAATAGGGCTTATAATTTTTATTTGCGTATGTTGTGTTTAATGAGCTTCCCCTATAACTGGACCTAAGGGAACTCCACGAAAATTTATCCTGAAAAAGTTTTCTCCATGCTACCAAATATTTAACCACCACCGTCATTCACCTTGTACACTTGCTCATCAATCACCGTCTAAAGGTACTAAACTTATATCTTGGAGTAGTATATTCCCTCTATACTAAAAAATAAAGTCATTTTGGATAAGGCTTGGGTCAAACATTGGGAATATAAATCATGAATAACTTTTAAGTTGTTGAGTTTAGAAATGTGAAAACCATATGTATAGATTTGTCTTGAAAAGTACGTTCACAAAAATTTACATACGGAGTATCACTTTTTGATAAATATATTTATAAAAATAAGTAGTTAAAGTTATGCTTTGAAGACCGTGTCGCTATCCAAAACGACTTTATTTTTTTAGTATGGAGGGACCGAGGGAGTATATAACAGTAGTATATACAAAAAGACAACTCATGTACTAAATTACAATACGCATACCGCAAAGTCTTCTCTACCTGCAATAGATAAAAAAGATACTCTCTTTGTCAAGTCATTCTCGCTTCCCGAAAAATCAGCTTTTTTCTAACTTTGACCCATTATATATAAAAGAATATTAATATTTATAATACATAATTTATGTCATTAGATAGGTCGTTTAATAAACTATCATAATAAATTTATTTAGAGACATGTTGCACGTATTTTTTTACAAATATAGTTAAAGTTAAAAAAAAATTAACCTGCACGTATCTATAACGTCGTCTATCATGCGACCGAGGGAGTAGCTCACATGCACACTTTACGGCCACGCGGTTGCCCGGTTTGAACCGTCACATCATTTGCAAATGGGTATATTCAAGTGCGAATCTTCTGACCGTCACATCAGATGATACTTGATCTACTGCACCAAGTTTTCTTCGCTTGGTCCATCCAAAAAAGCGTCCCCCGCTGAGATAGCCATCCTAAATACACCCCAAAAATTGTACACATAAAACCAACCACATCCGAATCAACCGCTCAGATCTGTCCTCAATATTCTCTCTCATTACTCACGCACGATCCAACGATCAGCTGATTTTGTATAGTATTCCTCCTCCCCCTCCATGCGTCGCGGGAAAAGGACTATTGACGCGAGAAAAATTGACGCACGAGAAATCCGTGGCTCTTTCCACGCGGAGTCCACCTCCGCTCGATCTCCTGCCTCCGCACCTGCACAAGTCCAGACGGGTCTTTACGACGGTGGCCGCGGCTTCCAAGATGCGGCACCAGTAACGCGAAATCCGCGGGAGCAGGCCGAGCAGGACGCGACCTGGAAGATTGATCTCTCAAGATCAGCGATCCCAGCGGGCTCTCTGAGGGACTCGCAAACAGGAATTGGATTCGCGTCATGCCAGGTCCCTCCTCAGGTCCTACCCCGTTCCCCGTCATGCCAGGTGCTCAGATCGGCGTGGCGCCGCCTCGACGACG
Source organism: Miscanthus floridulus (assembly GCF_019320115.1). NCBI lineage: Eukaryota > Viridiplantae > Streptophyta > Magnoliopsida > Poales > Poaceae > Miscanthus > Miscanthus floridulus. The sequence goes on from NC_089580.1 coordinate 21,305,844, forward strand.
CCAGACGCGCAGCCGGACCGCTCCCTGCTCCGTCACGCCAGGCGCTGAGGTCGCGGCTATTGCTCCACGCCAGGCGCTCGTCGATGCTGTCGACGCCGGACGCTGCCGACTCCGGACGCTGTTGACGCTGGACGCCGCAAACGCCAAGTCCATTGAGGTGTGTTGCTTGTGCTCCTAGCCTGATCACCAAAATGTTTCCTCTAGAGTCACCTTGGTAGGATGCAAGTATTATGCCCGCTAACTTCGATCCCTTTCAAAGATTATCATGCGTACATGTGCACTCCCATGACCTTTACTGGATCTGCACCTGCAGTTCTGTTTGCTTTGCACTCAAAGTTTCCCAATCAACAAAATTTGCTTACATCCTGATGTTGAAATTGAAGTTACCTTACCATGTGACAGCAGCCAGCAGCAGCATCCAAATAGGATAGGAATGATTTCCTTATTCTAATATTTAATTGGTTGTCAGTTGTCACTATCATGCATACTCAAAAAGTTATTGGACACAACTACAAAAGTGGTCTGAAATTGCAAAATGTCTTACGAAGGCGGCTTTTCTTACCTGATTACCATTTTCTGCAAGATGGTGTTTGTGTATCTTGGTGCTCTTGAGAATATTGCAAATTGACCTATACTTTTCAGGATATGGCTGCACATTTTGCCTATGACTTTAGAGGCGGGAGAGCTGAACACCTAGCTCTCGCTAAGTACAGGAAAGTTATATATATGGCCAGGGAGGGTATTAAACTCACAGCTAACTAGTGAGGAGCTTCGGAACACAGGACGTTGTGCGTTCACCCCAGAAGAGATTGGGCTGTTTCTGGTAGCCTTTGGCTTTGACAGCAGAACTCAACTCTGTCTTGCTCTCACAAGGTTTGACTCTTCTGTGCACTAACTTAATCTTGCTGGGTAAATCAGAAAGTTTTAACATGCCTCACATATTCAGGTATGTGGTGGAGAAGCCAGGATCTCTAGCTTGCGCAAAATATTTCCATTAATGGAGGATTAAAGGAGCCTTGCATCCAAAGAGGAACTTGCTAATGTTGAAGGGAAGGCTTCAGTTCTAGCAGCTCTTGACTATTATATCAGCATGCATAGCAATATTTCATCGCTGCATCTCCTGGAAAAATACATAATGCTTTGGTAAGTTTCCATGTCCTTTTTATTTTTAGTTTATTCTTTTAATTTGCAGTCGTTGCTAGAACATTTTTTTATCTCAGTTTGCCCATCGGACCTATGGGAACCTCAAGACCATAAGGACAAACATGGCATTACTTGGCTACATGTTTGTGAACAAGAGCATGGAGTGGCCAGTGGCAAGCGGGATCTATCACCTATTCAGGTAACTTGCTTGCTCACCTCCTTTTTTTTATCAACACCTCCTGTTTGATAATATACCAATGTGTGTCCTGTGCTTGTGTTTTAGGCAAAGGCAGACATTAGGTTGCTTTGGAAAAAATAGTTCAATTAGTTTATCAAGAATGATAGCACTGCAACTAGATAGACCTGTTGGAACGGGTAGAACATAGTGGTATAGTACTAGACTTAGCCTCAAATGCATAAAAGCTATGTCTATTTGTTTGTCGGGCTCATGGACAAGATCCCCACCTTCGTCGTCAACCTGTTCGCTGGCAAGGATCACGTAAACAACAACACCTCTTTCTATATCCTGTTTGTTTGTTTTTTCATCAATGTGGGATAATAAGGGGCTACAGAAGACATATGCATAAGAAATGGTACAATTTGTTTATTTGAGTTTAAAGGCAAACCATGCTGCAGAATTCCCTTCATGTGAAATACAGTTATGGCATTCAACTACTTCATTAGTCGAAATGCACACAAAAGGAATCTTTGACTGAAATTGAACAAGTATTTGCAGTGCATATGAATTGAAGGAGACAGACACATAAGTACATGCATGATGCGGGGTTGTAGACGTTGAGCTGAGCCAGAGTGCCAGCTTCTGGTGGTGATTCAGAGGCCGCAAGTCCACAATCCACATGCTGTAGTGCTCAGCTTGGTTAGCAGGGTCGAGGCTGAGAAGCCTGTGAGGCTGTGAGGTTGAAGGAGCTGGAGGTGAACCTGACGAGGTTCTTGTAAGGGCTGATGTCTCTGACACTGGCGTCCTGGCCGTAGTGTTCCTGCTACCCCCTCTCCTCCTTGGCCGCTGCCACTTGGTTAGGCCGGTGTCGATCCTGTAGCTGAAGCTCCCGGCCCCTTCGCCAGGTTGCCATACTTCTCCAGCTCAGTCACCCATCCACGACGACCTGGGTAGCCTGATGAAGATGCAGACGAAATTTCATTATCCTCTGACAGCTTGTTGGGCGGCGAGACCCTGTGGTTGTCCCTCTTTGTAGCGATGACTGTGGGGCTCTTGGTAATGGGCTAGAGGATCACGATCTTCAAACACTGTTTATCAGTTTAAATTATGTGTTTTGGTATTTGATTATTTGTGATGCCATGAGAATAAACTGAATATCAAGAGGGGTACATGATGTCGGGCATCCCAGCAAACAACAGGGGGAGGAATAGCATTGGATGCCTGTTGTGGCTTTTGTCCAGGATAGTTCTGCAGCAGATGAGGGGCACTATCCTCCCTGGGCACAAGTGGGAAGTCATGGTATGCTAGCTAATGACGCTGTTCAAAATAACATTGGAGATGTAATGAGTTCAGATTTTTTGGTAACCTTTGCATTCTTATATGAGAATGTTGTTTGCAGGTTGATCTATTCTTCTACGTAGACCTAGAGGAAGCAAAGGTGCAGGAGGAGGAAGCTGACGTGGCCCCTGAGTTTGCTGCAATCACTGATTATACTGTACTATGACTTCTTAGTTTCGCGGATTGTATACATGCTCAAAGATATTGTGTAAAAGTTGAACTATGGAAAAAAACATTGGTTGTTTTCATGTGCGTCTCTAAAATAAATCCGTTGCGTTAGCACGGACATTATACTAGTACACTGAAGTACTCCGTGGACTGTGGTTCAGGACAATTTCCCAGATGTCGTAGGAGTAGGGTATATTCAAGTGCGAATCTTCTGACTGAGGCCACGCACGAAAAGTTCACCAACCCACCGACGTTGCGCCGCCTATCAGTTTCATCTCTCCCCCAGTCAAACGAAATGTCTCTGCAAATTCGCTCTCGCTCCGGTACCAGTTGCTTTGGTCGTAAGTTTCGATGGAAATGTACTTCCATGCAGCGCTGGCTAGCTCGCACGGCGCGACAGACGTAGCAATATACCAGTGATGCGCCACGTGCAGCGTGTTCCATCGTCATCCATCGATAAAAGTAGCTACACTTGCAGCTATGGCCCTGGATCCATGGGTTATAGCTAGTTTGAGTTAGTTGGAGCTCAACTAGCTTTAAAGTAGCTAAACAGGAGGGTTAGAGTGGGTTATTTGTAATTAGCCCATCCTAAAAAACTATCCCCCAAAGAGGTGATTATTTAGGCTAGTTGAGGCTATTTGAGGTGGGGTCCACTGTTTTCTCTCTACTTTCACCGCACCAATGATTTGGAAAGCACATTTATTATCATTTTAACCCTTTATCCAAACATCTCTTAGGCTATAGTTAGTTCAGGGTTAGTTCTGAGATAGAAACTAACTCTAACCTCTAGCTGTGCTAGAGTATCAAACAGGGCCTATAGCACAAGCGTGGGTGTCTTCAACTTTTGTCTGGTTCTGAAAGCGTGTGATTGGGTCATGAGTAAAAATTTCACCAGGTTTTGTAGCAACTCCATAGACCACACTCTCTCTTTCCCAAATTATCTGTCGCTTTTTTTTTTTGTTTCCGTGACGCAAGTTTGACTCAATTTGTAAAAAATACGTATAATATTTGTATCTTCAAATAAAATTTATTAAAAAACTAGATTCAAATTTTTTTCCAATAATACCAATTATGTACCATAAATATTAATATTTTTTAATATATATTTTATCAAAATTGTTTTTTTGGGAAACAAAAACGATATATATTTTGGGAGGGAGGGAGCAGGTACCTTGTGAATGAAGCCATGAAGGAACACCCCTCTAACTTTGGTACTTACCCACGCGTTGCTCTCTTAACCTTCGACGCAAGTCGCACGGCTCTCCGGTCTAGTCAGCTAGCCACGCACTAGTATAAAATGCACACGCCCCCATCGGCCAATGTATGTGCATGCAGTGCATGATTTTTCACTTATGCATATTAAGATCGAGCTCAGTTTAACGACTCTCCACTCTCCAGTAGTCATCGTCGCAGTCAACGGCGGAGCCACATATTAGCCATAGAGGGCTCCGGCCCCTCTTGCTCCGTAAAAAAAATGAGGATATATGCTGCGGATGTGCAAGGGCTCCGCCATACTAGCTAATGCAAAGCTGCATGACTATCCGAGCAAACAAGTTAGCCATACAATAGTAGAGATACAATAGTAATAATATGAGTATATCCGTGCCAGTAATAAATAATCACTACTAGAAAACAGACATTTCACCCACTTCGATTTTAGCCTTTAGTCTCGATATTTTTTGCGTTCGGGACTAAAGGACTTTTAGTCCCGGTTCGTAATACCAACTGAGACTAAAAGTCATCTTTAGTCCTGGTTGGTGTCATCAACCCGGAGTAAAAGTTCACCAACTTTTAGTCCCGGTTGGTAACACCAACCGGGACTAAAGGGTGACCTTTTAGTCCCGGTTGGTGTCTTCAGCCGGGACTAAAGGTCTTTTACCTGGGACTAAAGGTCTCCCACGAGTCTATTCAAAAGGAGAGCGCACATGACTCTGTCACAAGTGGTGTGCAGTTGAGTTGGTAATGTACCTACACGCGAGGAGAGAGGTGTTGGGTTCGAATCTCACGTAGAGCAAGCGAGGCCTTGAGGATTTCCTTTATTTTTTTCTTCCGTGGGTGACCTTTAGTCCCGGTTCCAGACCTGGGACTAAAGGACCTTCCCAACCGGGACTAAAACCAGTTTCTCTAGTAGTGAACAACCGGGACTAAAACCAGTTTCTCTAGTAGTGAATACACTTGCAGCAGAACAACTAGCTACTCTCAAGTGGTAGTTCAAAGATGCTACTGTATAATTGTTCCCTCCTTAACTTTGATTCACGCTCCGCCACTGGTCCTAGTGGCACGGAGGCAAGCCGTGCACAACGAACGACACACGGCACACGTCCAACGGTCCACAAGATGATGAAGCTGTCACGCCCCGTGCACGCGACGATGCTGATGCTGCTCCTGCTGCTCGCTTGCCACCGTTTCCAGCTCTCCGACTGCGCCAAACCATCGTCTCCGCGGGAGAAAGCCGCGGTGTTACCCTCTGCTCACCGCCATGACGCCGAGGACGACGCGCACCTGCCCAGCATGGAGACGACGGTCGGAGACGTCGTCGGGAGCTCGAGGACGACCAACGATGCTGCTGGCCTCGCGGCACCGGCACCATCGTCGGACGCGACACCTGTGCAGGGCAAGGAGGAGGAAGGCGTTGGGTCGGGGCCGTGGCAGCAGCAGAGGACCGGAGCTATCCGGACTGCGCTGCTGCCGCGCTCGAGGTTGCCGAGGCGGTTTCTAGCTTGCCGCTGCATCAGGAGTGGAGTCAGGCACGGACGGAGCCGGGCTGTCGTGCCACTCGCACGATGTGCACGTAAACTGCCCGCCACCGTCGAAGCGTTAGCAAGGATGTGTTTTGGTTTAAGGACGGGATACAACCATTTATGAATTCTGGGATATTGTCCGTTTGGTTGGATGGATGAAATTACATGTGATGAGAATACCTGATTAATTATATCTACTATTTAAAAATAATAATAACTAATTATACCCTAATAAATATGCATTGACACTAATCTTGTCATTATAATCACTAATAAAAAATAAAATATGTTAATTAGCATTATACTACTCTAATTGTCACACGAAACATGCGCTGATCAATATGTGGATATCCTTATCCGCCAGATTTTTTAGAGCCAGAATATTAGCATCTACCTAGAATATTCCCTGTTGTGGATATCTAGATTGAGCTTGTCCATCCCACCAAACACCCTGTATCTATAGATATCCCATGTCCTATCCATTGATATCCATGAAACCATCCTTTAAGCATTAGACATCTTTTTAACCTTGCTCAGTGTGTAGGAACGTAGGAAGATACGTTTCACTTTTCTCATAGGAATTTGAGCTCTGGCTGGTTCAGGTTACAGTAGGAGGAAATAAGAAGTATGGTAAGATGAATGAAGGCAGAAATATAGGACATATGCTCTATTGCACAACATATATTTGCTTTCTATTCGACAAGAAAGACAAGGAAAAGATAATGGATATGGAACACAGGGCCTGTTCGTTTGAACTTATCAGCCAGCTTATCAGCTAGAATCTACAGTATTTTTCTCTTACGACAAAATAGCTTCTGCCGGCACCAGTCGAACAGGCCGGTCCTAGCACTATTGGAAATTGAAGCTCTCTCGGTTCAAACATATGACTATATTATGGAAGTCTTAAGCAAGATGTCTTTCAACCTGATTCGCATTTTAGGCCTATTCCACTTGACTCACGACTGCTCAGAAACTAGTTCGTAGGTTTTGCTTCAACAACTCGCTCTTTTAAGTCGCTACTCTCACACGGAATCCCAAGTTCGGGGCCTTCGTTCTTGTGAAGACATACCACTTTAGTCACTTTAGCTATTAAACTGCCAAATAAACTGACTAAAAAGAGTAGCTAAAAGTGGGCTAAAGCGCCCAACGGACAAGGGCTGCCCCTCATTATTATTGGTCCTCCACCCTGATTTAGGCATTTATTATGGGTAGTTTGGTCTTTGTTGAACTGCTTTAATGGCCTTTAGTCACTTTTAATCACTATAACCAAATAGGGGTGACTAAAGTTTTGTCATTGATTTTAGTAGCTAAATTTTAGTCATGGGAAATCAAACATGGCCGATGCCGAAATAGCAAGGCCTGGCTTCCTGTTGCTAGCGCCTACTAGCACCGAGTAGGGCTAGACAAAATAATCACGGCTCGCCAACTCGCTCGATTCGTGGTCGGTTCAGCTCTGCTCGACTCGGCTCGTTTTAACTTTTTCACGAGTTGAGTTGGAAGTCTAGCTCGCTATTTTAACGAGCCAGCTTGAGCCAGCTCGCGAGCTGAGGCCTATCAGCCCACGACCATGAATTCAGAAGATGATGACGCTGACCTAGAAGTGTACACCTATTCTATTAGTATGTAATCCTTATTTTCAACTGTTTCATATGAATTTTAATTTTATAATGGTTGTGGTACTTAAATGTTGATTTTATGGATTGTTTTGCAGAGAGAAGATGATGATGCTGACATTGAATCTGTGGATTTTTCTAAGTTTGTGGTGGTAAGCAATTAGTTAGTATGCTGGAACTGCATGATCATGGATGGACCAATTATGTTGCATGGTTGATATTTTTGATGAATCTGATATATATTAATCATGTATGGTTGCATAATAGTGAACATCACCTTCTGAAATTAATGTAGCATAAATATTATAAACATGTGTGTCTTATTATTTTTTTGTAGTAGCTCGCGAGCTAAACGAGCCAGCTCGAGCTTGGTAACGAGCCGAGCCAAGCTCTGGTTCGTTAGCCTAACACGCCAACTCAAGCTGAACCGAGCCGAGTCGAGCTGGCTCGATATCCAGCCCTACACGGAAGCGCTAGGGAGTACTCCCTCCACCCTAATTGTATAAAAAATAAAAATATTATTTCTTCAGGAGTAAAAAAATACAAATTTGACTAAATATATACAAAGAAGCACTAATACTTATAAATATGTAAGAAATATTACTAGATTAGTTATGAAATAGATTTTCATGATAAATTTATTTGTGTTAATACTGTTTTTTATAAACTTAGTCAAATTTAAAATTGTTAGATTTGTCTGATATTTTTTTTAGGAATAGAGGGAGCAATGACCAAGCTATTTTCTTGCATGTAGACTCTTTAGGTCTCTTTTGAAAGCTAGGGAGAGCAAAACCTAGGGATGGAAAATTCCTATTAAGAACTAGAATGATAATTAGAATGATATCCTCATGGATTACCCACCTAAAAAAAAGTCCATGATCCTGGAGGTATTGGAGTTTTCAAATTAGGCCTTAATGTTCTGATCTTCTCAATCACTACTGCATTGTACGGTCATGCCTCACGCCACCTTGGGTTTCCTTTCAATCTTCATAAAAGTTCATTTCGTCCGACAATGTGGTTGTTTTGCATCGCGCCATCGCGGAGACGAGATGGCAGATTTCCATACCGAGCTGGAACGTGGACCGCCCGGCACACGGGCGACACAGCAAGCCAACGGCGATACGTCTCCACGGTCCACATCACGGCCACGCCCCCGACTCCAGAACCGACTCATCAACGAGGCTGCCGCAAAAAAAGCCCGAGCGGCCGCGTGAACCAAACCCAGACCATTTGAGCAAGTGCGTTTGAGGGCAGCAAGGGTAGTCCCAACGCGACGTCGATGGCCCTGTCCGCCCTAATCAGCACCCTCCTCGCCGCCGTCGTTTGGTGCGCCGCTTACCTCGCCGCCGCCATCTCCTCCGACTTCTGATTCCCCGCTCCACCCCCAACATCTCCTCCTGTAGCACGCCCCACCTCCAGCTCTTTTAGGTCCTACTACACTCGCAACCCCTCCGGCCGACTCGCTTCGATCCGCCGCCCTCGCGCCGCCATGGGATACGCGCAGCTCGTCATCGGCCCCGCTGGAAGCGGCAAGGTACCGGTCCCCTTCCACCCCGACTCCCGGACCTCTCCCCCTCGCGCTTACCTTTGGGAAACGGGATGCTTTGCTCGCTCGCTGGCGCTAGTCAGAGTTGGGAACGACTCAGTTCGATTAGGGTTCTGATGGTGTCCCCTCCGATATCATGTTTCTGTTCCTGCTTGTTTCGATCGGGTATACTTGGTTTCGTATTCGTAGTGACCTGGTAGGGGTTCTTGCCACACTGGGGGTTTAGGGTCTGATTAAGGAGGAGTTGATGATAGCTTGCTCTAATTGGTCACTTGTGGTGTGTTTGCAGTCAACTTATTGCTCCAGTTTGTACGACCATTGCCAGACTGTGGGCAGGACAATTCATATTGTCAATCTCGATCCAGCTGCTGAGCACTTCGACTATCCTGTAGATATGGGTAATTTTTCTGCTTATGTGTTACAATGTAAAGCTCTTACCCACAGTAAAGTATTGTTCTCACTTACTTTTTATTGCCTTGCATTTTGGCAGATATCAGAGAGCTGATTTCATTGGATGATGTTATGGAGGAGATTGGGCTGGGGCCAAATGGCGGTCTCATCTACTGCATGGAGTATCCTGTTATTTAAGCATTATTTTTGTTTATTTTATAGGCTGCCAAAGCTATTTAGTTGATTAGTTCTGAACTAATGGCCTTGTTGCTGGTGCATTTTTACACTTATTGCTTGTTAGTGGGTTGGAGATGCAAAACCAGGCTGTTAGGTGCTGAAACTGGATTTGCGTTACCTTTTATTTGCACTTGGTTGTTGCTCTGTGAGACTGATATTTTGAGTTTCAACATTTATTGCATTTTTTTTAAGGCCACCGTTCATTTGTTTGACCATTAGACATAAGCCCTGTAGATTGTGGCCATGCAATCATTGGATGTTCACTGATATGACAGAGAATGTTGCAGGACGGATTGGCTAAAATCAAGAACTAATCTAGCTAACTTATGACAATGTAATTCATGATGATATTGTTCCTTATGTTCATGGAGTTTGTTTTGCTAGGATTTTATGCTTTCAATTTCTGTTTCCTTAACAAAACCTCAGGCACCTAGAAGACAGCTTGGATGATTGGTTTGATGAACAGCTGGAGAACTACTTGGATGATGACTATCTTGTGTTTGATTGCCCTGGTATATTCTCAATTCATCTTTGCATGCTTTGATTGTTTCTTAATAGTTGCACGGTTTCATCTCATTTACTATTCTTACCACTTACATTAATGTGACAAAACAGGCAATCATCAGTCTTTTTTTACTGATTGTGCATTATACTTGTCCATCAATTATACACAAATACCATTTTGGGTTTACCTCTGGTTTGTTTAGCAATTCTAGTGTATATGTCTTTCTAATAACAATTCTATACATGAAAAACTACATATTTATATGGTCGACATCACATGTATCGGTTAATAATTTTCTGCATCTTGCTTTTCCAGGCCAGATTGAACTCTTCACGCATGTTCCAGTTCTGCGGAACTTTGTTGAGCACCTGAAACGAAAAAATTTCAATGTTTGCGCTGTTTACCTTCTTGATTCACAGGTTTGAATCATGAATAGAAATTTTCTTGGCAATGAAGATATATTAAACAAAAACACATGCCTGATTTCAGTTCTGTTTTCATGGTCCAGTTTGTCAGTGATGTAACGAAATACATCAGTGGTTGCATGGCTTCTCTATCAGCTATGATTCAGCTTGAACTTCCTCATATCAACATCCTTTCAAAGATGGATCTGGTCTCCAACAAAAAAGAAGTAGAAGAGTATGCCCTTTTTTTTTTCTTTCATCCCTTGCATAGTTCCAAAGGTTTGAATTTCCTTGTCTGTATTAATGTTCCAATGTCTCTAGGTACCTGGACCCGAATGCACAGGTTCTTCTTTCACAGCTGAATCGGCAGATGGCACCCCGATTTGGCAAGTTGAACAAGTGTTTAGCTGAACTGGTAGACCTACTATGACTTCATGCAAGCATTTACCTTAAAATATTTTTATCAGAGTTCTTTAGTGATGCCGTTTGAAGGGCGGGCCTAGTGCAAACGGTAGAGTGTTACCGCCTGTGACCGGAAGGTCCCGGGTTCGAGTCGCGGTCTCCTCTCATTGCACAGGCAAGGGTAAGGCTTGCCACTGACACCCTTCCCCAGACCCCACACAGAGCGGGAGCTCTCTGCACTGGGTACGCCCTTTCTCTAGTGATGCCGTGCACCCCAATTGTTGGATTTGTGCATTTAAATTTATCCTTTGGATATAAATTGATAGCCAAGTTAAGATATGCTAAAAGTATAGCTTGAGCCTAATGTTCCTTCAATGTGGTACTGCCATGGAACAGATCGTCTTCCTTGTTGCTTACGTCCTATAAGCCAGATACAGTTACAACAGCTTTAGTGTGTTTGAACATTTAATATTTGAGTTCTATGGTGCATGTAACTTGTTGTCCAATGGACCACGGGCAGTTCACCTTTGTTTTGTTTATTTATGGATGGGATGGGAAGTGGAAGTATTCTATTACCGATTCTTGGCTGTGGTGAGGTCTTCTGGAGTAGATCAAATCTGTTTAATGCTCTGATTGCAAACACTGCCAAATCTGGGGATATCTTAGAAAATTCAGATTGTGCTGTATTTTCACATGGATTTCTACCAGTTTAATTTTTTAATCTAGTAAATAGTAATATATACTATATTTGAATGCTTTACTTTTACTGAGTCCATATGCGCTCCAGTGGAAGCCTCATGAGTTATGATTGTCTGAAAGTGTATTGCATTAGCCATTTGAAGTAGTTTTCTTTTTATGATGTATTCATTTGCATGCTTGTTTAATTATTTTGTATATACTAACGTGCTATATTCTTGTCATTTTTACAGTACCTTGTTTTGGTGCTATCAACCTGCGATATTAATCTCAATTCCATCATGTAGGTTGATGATTACAGCATGGTTAATTTCCTACCACTTGATTTGAGAAAGGAAAGCAGGTAAAACTGTTTTTTGTAATGTTAACAATATCTATTACATGGTTAAGTTTATGGTTCTTAGTGTATTGCGCAAAACTCCTGTAAACTATACTATGATCGATGTAGCCTTTTGTCACTGGATCCCTTGGCATAGTACTCTGCTATTATGCCTACAAATGCACATTTCATATACCACATTTAACCTGGAAGACGTACTTCCATCTTGACACCTCATTTCTGATGCAGTAGCAGTGTAGCACACTAGGCACCACTAATGTGTTACTATTGTGTATTCTGCTGCTATTACAATATCATGCTTGATTTGACCCTAGATCTTGCCCTGGGAATAAAAAGAAGTCTAAATCTGGCAACTTTATGAAAGACCTTAACAGGATATGCGTTATTTTAATGAAAAGGAAGGGGACTTTAGCTAGCTTGAAATGAATTGGTATCACCGATTCGATCTTCCTTGCTGGCTGTTATATTTCTTTTGACATGGTATTTGTGGATATGCAAAATTTCAATTCTTTTATCATGCTATATTTGAGTTTGTTCTGTTCTCATATAGTCATATCCCTGAATGGCCCTGTTTCTGCAGCATACAATATGTGCTGTCGTACATCGACACCTGTATCCAGTACGGGGAAGATGCAGATGTGAAGGTCAGGGACTTTGAGCCCATCGAGGACGAAGACTAGTAATTGCCTCATTGGATGCCGAAGGAGCTGCAAACTAGTTGGTAGTAGTGTAGTGGCCTTTGGGAATATATGTATGGCGCAGGCTGCAGGCATGCAAAAAAATGTCATAGGATGCTGATGACATCTAAATGGTCTATGTAAGTTCGAAACTAAAGCAGAGCACTCATATCTGCAAGTTCCAGTAAAATTGACGCCTTGATGGTCCTGTTCTCTCTCATCACTCCTTGGTTTATCAAAATCGATTCAATGGGTGCTGTATTTGTAGTGCTACTAGAAACCTAGCAACGGTGAGCTTGATGCCAAATCGATTGTGTAGTTTATGGGCTGGGCTGGACTAAGTTCGTTGAGCTGGCTCGGTAGTTGGTTGAAAAAACGTTTTTTTTTTCTGAACTCGTTTTTTTTTATAAAAAAAAGTTCTGATTGCAGCTCATTAAGCTCGCTTTGAAGTTCTCTCTAATTTAGGAGATCATGATAAATAAGAGTGTCAATTTCAAAGAAAGATAAAAAAAAGTGAAGTTGGCTCGTGAGACTGATAGATAAGATTATGTTAATTTTAAAGAAAACTTAAAAAAAATGCTGTTGGCTCATAATCCACCTCTGTTTATGGGCCTTCGGGCATACTGCTCTCGTTGCAACAGTGAGACGCTGCAGGGCTCTTTTGAGCTGTTCGAAGCTTCTACCAGAATGGGTAGTTCACTTATCTCGCGTCGGATATATTATCAACATGCATACCAAGATGGTTCTGGTGGTGCTTGACCGCGCAGAAGCATCGATAAATTGAGATAGCACGATAAGCATTCTCCACGTTGCTTGGGAAATCAGTAGCGAGTGCACGAATCAAAGGCACCCGAGGACGAGTAAGAGTAAATTTAACAATAATGCTACCATTAAGACGTCTTACGTCTGAAAAGCCGGACGTCTCGCCCCATTCGCGCAGCTCACCTTTAAAAAAAAATCAAATCCTCATGGAAGCTCGTCTCCCCATTCCACGCTCGTGCGTCGCAGCTTCACAGCGCCGTGCGGCCGTCCAACCGTCCCAATCCGCCGTGGTTCTGCCTCCATCCCGCCCCACCGTCCACTCTGGCGCGCTGCCACCGCCCGCCATCCCCCGCGGCGCCCCATCCCTGCAGCACCTCCGTCCCCCGTGGAGATGAGGAATCCTCCGCGTAAGGTACGCTGCCAGCCATCCCATCGACTGCAGCTACCGCTGGACCCAGTCACCGACGCCTCGCCCTCCGTCTCCAAGCTCCATGCGCGTGCTCGGCGAGTGCAGCAGCGCCTCCATCCCCTGCCGCACCGCCATGCTCCGTCCTTCGCCGTGCCCAGGAGAGGGGGAGCGTCGTTGGCCAGGCCCAGGCCAGACGTTGGCGCAACTGGCTGCTGCCAGGCCGCGCCACCATCCTCGGCTGCGGGCTGGCCGAAACCGGCCATCCCCCGCTTTGCGCTGCGTCGTATGGAAGAAGGGTGAAAAACATATTGCAAGCGTCTGTTTCAAATATTTCAGGGGTATGTTGCAAGTGTTTCATACGGATGTTGCAAAAGTAGATCGTGATGTTGCACATGTTGTAATAGCTGTATACATATGTTGCAATCTCATGTTCTCAATGTTTCATCTGTTTTTTTTACGAATGTTGCAAGTGTGTTTATCTGGATGTTGCATATGTTTTCACATATATGATGCAAGTGTTTTTATCAGGATCTTGCGTATGTTTTTGCAATGGTTTCAAGTGTATTTCAGGTGTTTTTGCAAGTGTTTCAGACGTATTTTTCAAATGTTTTATTTGTTTCTAATCGTATGTTGCAATTGTTGCATATAGATGTTTCAAAATTAGATCAAATGTTACATCTCCCTCATCGTCTTTTGACCGTCTCATCTTGGTGTTAGGCGCGGGAAGACGGAGACAGTCCCCACTGGCGCAAGACATGGGCGGGCAAGCGCGGAACGCAAGACGGGAGGGCGGCGGCGCGGGCGCTAGCCACGTCCTAAATTTAATCTTATATATGCAAGAAAAAGGACAAGCGATGACATGCAAATCCATGGATAACAGGATGGGGTACTCAGCGTGTCATTGACAACCATCATCAGGATATGGACTCAAGATCTGGGCCCTCACCGACTAGCGAAAACCAGGCAGTTCTCAATTTCAAAATTTTAAATTCAATACATTTATTACAATAATAATGTATTGATGTTCAAACACATTGATTCCATCAGAAGAGAATCGTCAAATGGAAATGGGGCCACACAACCAGTAAGGTAAATTTTTCTCAAGTGCGGCTCTACAATATTTGTTGTCTAGAAAAGTTCTGCATTTGTTGTGGGCGCCCTGATAGCCGGTACCTCGGTGAATGGGGCGTGGTTGTATGCTGCCTGCCAGACAATTTGAAAGGGTTGGTTATAGCAAGTGCACGAAATCGAAGGCACTGGACAAGTAAGATTAAATTTAATCTTATTGAAAGCAAAAAGGGCAGGGATGACATGCTGATCCACGGACCACGGATGGGGTATTCACTGTGTCACTGAACCAGTATATGGAATCAGATCTGGGGCCTTCCGACTAGTGAAAACCAGACAGTTCTCCATTTTCAAATTTTCAATTCGGATACATTTATTACAAGATAATGTATTTGATGGTCAAAACACATTTATTCTGCCAAAAAGGGGTCATCAAATGGGGCAATACAACCACCAATTAATCCATATACTCGTAACAGCTGGTGCCTCGGTGACTACATCCTTGCAGCAGGAAGCTGCCCTGCAAAATCATAATGTTTGGAAAAAATGAACTAGTAAGCATGATATGGGAAGATGCACCTAACAGAACACTGGAAACGAGCAAGAAAGGTCATAGTACAACAGATGCAACAAAACATTTCGATACCAGAGCATAAAGTGCTCAGTAAGTGCAAATAAGCTTTAAAATCATACACAAAGTTGCCAAGTTAAGTTATAATAAAAGCTTAAGTGTATTAGGCATTTTGAACTAATTTATGGTTTTGCTAACTTGTAACTGTGACGGCCAGGCTAACTGGGTCACCGAATCTATTTGAATAGTTCCATCCAATACACGGCTTCTCTACAGCATCCAAAGGTTCAAAAAGTGTACTTAAAAAAGAATAAGGTTCTTCTTTGACAGAATAAAAGGGCGTACCCAGTGCAGAGAGCTCCCGCTCTGTGCAGGGTCTGGGGAAGGGTGTCGGTGGCAAGCCTTACCCTCGCCTGTACAATGCGAGGAGACCACGACTCGAACCTGGGACCTTCCGGTCACATGCGGTAAGACTACCGCTTGCACCAGGCCTTAAAAAAGAATAATGTTCTTCTTTGACAGAATACTGGCAGGAAAGAATAAGGTTCTATTAAATGGAACTTGACATGTTAATAGCATTCTCCGTTCTATAACAACCTCTGGTCGAAATGAAACAGTGCACTTCACAAAAAAAAACCACAGGTAGTTAAGGTTCTACTAAAATTGAATTCCGAGTGCCACAAACAGAAGTGGAAAGCAGCTGATAAGATTGATTTACCTGCACTATGAGCACCATTCTCTAGCATTCTGGAACATTCGCAGCCAAGGGCTGGGGCCACTCTTCTCAACCTGCCATTCCTTAGGATACCATGGATATTGCCACATCATGAAGCAACGCTCTGGATGCGGCATCATAGCCAGGTGCCTCCCATCAGGTGAGCAAAGGGCTGCTATACCTAGTGGAGAACCATTAGGATTGAAGGGATAAGTCTCAGTAATATTGTTATAATCATCACAATACCGCACAGGAGCCAGATTAGACTTCACAACAGTAGCTAGAATATTTTCATCTGGGAAGAAAGCTCTTCCCTCGCCATGAGCACTCCAAACACCCAAGGTGGAACCTTCCATCCCTTTGAACATAATAGCAGGAGAATCGCCAATGGACACACTGGTAAACCGGCACTCAAAACGACCAGATTCATTGTGAATAAACCTCGGCTGGGACAAATCACCACCTGTACCAAGAGAACCTCCAACACCTGACCCTGGCACCCAGCCAAGAAGAGCCATAAGCTGACAACCATTGCATACTCCAAGGCTAAACGTGTCTGGCCTGTGGTAGAAGTCCTGGAATTGCTGAATGAGGGGTTGGTTAAACCTGATTGATGCAGCCCAGCCTTTCGCTGAATCCAGCACATCTGCATAGCTGAAACCACCAACAAACGCAATCCCTCGGAACTCCTTGAGAGAAGACTTCCCAGCCAAGAGGTCTGACATAGTAATATCCCATGGTTCAAATCCAGCAGCGTGGAATGCAGCAGCCATTTCCCTGTCCCCATTGCTCCCTTCTTCACGAATGATGGCAACCTTTGGTTTCGAGGAAGCAGTCAACAGTTTCCCATCTGTGAATTTGGGGGTAAAAGACAGAGACCATGATGGTGATGTCCTGCATTTTAGTCCTTCTTTCTCAAGTTTGACACAAGATTTCAGACGTTGTAACTCCTCAAGCTGGAAGCTCGTTTCCTCCCACAGATCCCTGAGATCCGAAGTTTTTTCCTTGAGATGCAGATTGCCATCAACAAAAACTTCTATTTCTGGTAAGCTAGTAACTTCTCCAATAACATTAGCAGAAATGCCTGCTATTTCAAGCTTTTGCTTCACGATGTTGAGATATTTCGAGTGTACTTCAATAATGAGGCCAAGCTCCTCTGCAAAAAGTCCTTCAATAAGGCTCCTATCTTCTAAGTCTATGTCGAGCTTAAAACCACAGTTACCAGCAAATGCCATCTCAAGAACACTCACAATAAGGCCACCATCGCTTATGTCATGGCCTGCTGAAATAAGACGTTCACTGAGCAATTCCTGAATGGCCTCAAATACCTTCTTCAAGTACAGAACATCATCAATGTCCGGGCAGTCATTTCCAATTTGATCAAATGCTTGTGCAAGAGCAGAACCACCGAGACGGCGATTTCCTTTAGCAAGATCAATATGCAGAAGAATTCCATCCTTGCCGAGCTTCAAATCAGGGGTTACTGTCAATGTTATATCAGGACATGTCACGTAAGTACTGATGACCAGATTTCCAGGAGCCTTGACGACTTCACCATCACACTGAGCTGCCATGGAAAGACTGTCCTTTCCCCCATCTATTGCAATACCAAGTTCAATCATGCAGTCAGCCAATGCAACAGCTGCATCATACATATCTGCACCTTCGCCATCAAGCTTTGCAGCGTACATCCAATTCCCGCTTGCTTTGACATCAGCAAGTGATGTAACCTTAGCCCAAACAAGATTAGTCAAGGCCTCCCCAACAGCAAGTCTGGCCATGGCCTTAGGATTAAGCAAACCCTTTATTGGTTGTTCTCCAATGCTGCAAGCACCACCTGTTAGGTCTGTGTACGTCTGTGCAATCACAGCCACATCAGCAAGCGGGAGTTGGAGAGGCCCAACTGTCTGCTGTTGTGCAACAAGACCTGTCACACACCTATCAACCTTAGTGGTCAAGAAACGTTTTGAACACACGGATGGGAGCCTTAATACTCGCTTCAGAGCATCTAGTAGTGTCACCCCAGGTGCAATGTCTAAAGGCTCTGTGACTTGAGAAACACGCCTGAACTCGAAGGTCTTCTGAGGCATATCTCCTAAAACCTTTTCAAGCTCAAGTTCTTCAACAGGGGTTGGAGGAGGGAGGCCATTCAGCTTGGAATGCTCCACAGCAGCGCTATCAATCAACACAATTTTTCCACAGCCATCAATTTTCCCAATGACAGCCATTGAAACTCTTTCCCTCTCACAAAGCGATTCTAACAGGCTTCTGCTCTCAGGTTTCACAAGTAGTGCATCCTGTTCCTGGTACTCAGCACCCCATATCTCCAAGACCGACAATGTATGATCACCAACAACAATTGAACGGATATCAATTTCAGCTCCCTTGGGATATATTATTTCCTTCACAACATTACAATTTCCTCCTGCACCCTGATCATGAATGCTGATGATAGGATTGCTCTGTCCCATTTCTGCACATGCCCTGACTACACGATACAATTTCTGTGCCATCTCAGCATCTCCACGCTGTACTGCGTTGAAATCAAGCTCTGCATCGTTCTGGCCACTAACCATACTCGAGGCAGCACCACCGCCCATACCAATTCTGTACGCTGGACCACCAATCTTCACAACTAGCATGCCAATTTCTGGGTCACCCTTTGATATGTGTGCATGGTCAATTTGGCCTATAGCTCCACTGAACATTATAGGCTTCAACCATTCACGCCGCTCCCCATTTAGCAACCTCATCCCAAATGTTCTGGTATATCCCTGAATTAGAGGCTCACCGAACTTGTTCCCATAGTCAGATGCACCATCACTAGCATCAACAAGAATTTGCAATGGAGAGGCCAGATTCACTGGGTAAGAAAATGAAGGGTCCTCCCAGGGTGCATTTGAATTGTCAATTCGAAGATTACCAACACAGTAACCAGCAGTGGAAGCAACAACAAAAGAACCCTTCCCAGTGGCATGTGTGTCCCTTATACGGCCACCTGCACCCGTCTCAGCTCCAGGGTATGGTGCAACAGCGCATGGAAAGTTATGGGTTTCTGCTGTGAATAAAATATCTAGCTCACGCATGATAATGGATAATGGTGAAGTGAAACCCGGAATTGTTGGGCGCAGCTGATTTACTGGGAATCCTTTTATTGCACTTGAGTTATCCTTGAATCCGATGACAGAGTTATTGTGGTTGGCTTTCAGGGGACTCTTCACTAACTGGAACAAAGTGGTTGGCATGGTCTCTCCGTCTATTACAAGCTTTCCATTAAAAAACCAATGTCTGCTATGTTCGCTATTGGATTGTGCAATATCAAAAAGTTCCACGGTAGTTGGATTGCGTTTAATATCATCTCTGAAGAGGTGTGTATAGTAGTCAATATCCTGTTTGTCAAAAGCAAGTCCCATCTTCACATTTATTTCTTCCAATGCTTCTTCTCCCCTTTCAATGACTGGAACAACACGGACAGGTTCAGGAACTACGTCTGATTGAAATGATGTGAGCTTGTTGGGATAAATGCACTCTGTCATTCTATCATGAACCAATGCAGCGAATTCTTTGAGCTGACTTTCATCAAGTGGATCACTACCAGGCTCAAGGCGCAAAAGGTATCTTCTTGATCTCTCTAGTCGTGTCACTTCTACTAATGAGAGAGATTTACAAATTGAGACAGCATTGGTCGAGAATGCTGTTGAAAATGTCATCCGGGGACCAACCTCAACAATGACAGTACAAGAATTTCTAGATACTTCATCCTCCAGAAAGCTCCTAGTTTGCAACTTCTCAGGTTCATAAGTTTCTGCTAAGAGCCAATGAAGTGTTGAAAGCTTCTCAGGAGTGAGTGGATTGTCCAATTGAATGTTGAAGCACTGCTCAGTCAGTATATCAACAATATTAGCAGAAACCTTTGCCTTCACTTTCCTGAGCAGCTCCATGGTTTCACTTTCTTGAAGAAATGGTATACGGTACAAGTGAATAATTCCAACATCCAACGCAGTATCAGGTTTCTCAACTAATGGACTGTCAAACCCCTTGGATGCCACGGCCCCAGGAGATGACGACAATCGGATATTACGAGTCATAACTCTTTGTAGACGTGGCCAACAAATATGCTGTTGATGGAAGCAGTGTTGAGTCATTCGCAATCTTCTTGATCCAAGACTTCTCGCAGGAATTAAACCGCATCTTTTTCCCTATGTAGAGAACAAACATAAGAACAAGCTAATGCCAGCCAAAAATAAATTGTGTTATTTCATAGACTCTACCATATTTCCAGGAAAGCCTTCAGTCCGTAACAGATTGCTTGCCGTCATTTGGCCAGGTGATGCCATCCCAAACCAAAGGATTTTTATTTTTTATTTCTTGTCAAAAGAGAATGGGAGATCTGCATATCAATTGGGAACCAGGGTTATGTTGAATCAAGCGTGAAATTATAGAAGGGATGCAAAGATATAAGTGTACAAGAGATATGAGCATGCCGAAGCAAAGAAGATAAAACAATCATGACAGGAGATCATTTCTTTTGAACAAGTTCCTCAATTTATTTGTGACCCCAAAGATTACGGTGCCATCATTTCAAATGTCAGGAAGGTAGTGCTACTAATAAACTCATGCAAAACAGTTCCTCAAGTGAAAAATGTAGAGACATGATTAAAGAAAACTATTTCTACAGGCTCACCACGTTAGTGTGCTTCTATAGGTAAGTTCAAACTTCAAAGACTAGGACACTCTTAGCCTGAACACATTAACATCAAAGCACATTACACCATTGATTATTATTGCAAATAGTGACAAAAACTCTGCCTACTAATCAAAAGAAACTCTCTCTCCATTATTCATGTGATGCTACAACCTGTCTTCTGAATTGTTGTAAAATACAATTGCTATAGTAAACAGCACTGTTAAACCCTGAACCAAATTTACCAGCTAGTACAAGTACGCTGTGTACACCCAATACACATGCAAGCTGTCAAACATAGATGTTTCTAGATATACTGCATATATTATTGGTACCATATATTAGTAGCATAACAAAAGTGACTAGAGTTGTCTCACGAGTGACGACAGCGACATGTACATGGTTCAAAATATCTCGGTTTCAACTGCCAGGACGTCGGAACTCGGAACCAGTGGACACTAACCTCAGTACTTTTATCACTCCAAGCTGCTTTGATCAGTAGCCGAACCTCAAAAAAATAAAGTACTAGTAAACTAGACTTAGCTGCTACTAGTAGATAGTTACTCAGTACTCACCAAGTTGAAAAAAAAATCCGAAACAATGAAACGAACTCGAATGATCATAGAAGGACGTATTGGATTTGGATTCGATGGCTCTAGGCACAAAATAAACTCTCAGAAACAGTCGACCCAGAAAATATATGGAGATAGGGTTCCTTACCAACGAAAGACGCAGGAATCAACGAGCCAGTCGAGCCAGACGGGAAAAAGGACGAGTAGGACAACAGCACCGTGAAATGAACTCCTCGGAGGCGCGGACGGAACGCTCCACTCCGCTCCGCTCGGGCGCAGGCCGGGAGTGTTCCCCGGCGGCGCGCCGAATACGAGACAAGCTTGCGGGGAAGCAGGAGACGGAGAACTGGAGAAGCAGCCGCCGCCGCTGCGAGCGCGAGAGAAAAGGGGAGGAGAAAAAGGGAAGTCAAGATGCCTTCCGCACTCACGCACCACAACGCAATGTTATTGAGGTTACTGGGCCGGTCCTAACCAGCGTGGCCGCCGCCTGTCGGCCCATCGCAATGTTGTTGGGCCGCGTATTATAAGGGAATGAGCTGGAGCGCGTGGAGAGCGGGCCCGGCCGTTGCTTCAGTCACTGAGCTTTGACCTTTCCGCCGGCCCGGCCTACGATTGCAGTCACCTGATTTTTTTTCCACGGTGTTGATGATTCCATGAAAACTCTTGGTAAGACCACGTCCACCGCCGCGACTCAAAATAGAAGACTCATTTATTCTTTAGGTAGTGCTACAGGTAAATGATTCAATACTTTTTTTTTGTCTTCTCCTGATCCAAAAGACAACCCTTTCTATAAATGGGTCCTCAGGAGAGAGGATACTTAGATTTAGATTATGCCTCTCCTGTCATCCAAAATAGGTCTTCTATATATAGGTATCATGTTAAAAACTATAGATATTATGTTAGAGACCCATTTTAGGTTTCGATTCCGCAACGGGTCTCCTGTTGCGTACGCTGTGTCTCTCTGAGGTGCAGGCGAGGAGGACACTGCAGCACTGTGGGCGTTCAAGAGCAAGGGCAATGGAACAACCGCGAAACGGCCCCGGATCATACAAACTACTATAACCCGAGAAAGCTTCACGCGTACTTCACCGAGGATCTCGGGAAAATGGCACCCTATTTCCTGCGGACTACTGCCGTGATGCATGAACGTGTTTTCCCCTCACCGGCCGCGCTTATATATGCACATGCATGATGCATCCTCCGGCTTAGTTCATTGCGAACAAGCCAAGGAAGGAGCCCAAGCCCAACCAAAAAGATCTAGCTAGAGATCATCACTTCCCCGACGAGTCGGTGTCTGCTGGTACTCCTACGTTGCTGTGCCCATTGGCATGGGTGTCCACGCTACACCGTCGTGTTCGATGCACACGCGCAGGTTGCTGCTGGTCATGGCGCTCGTGACCTTCTTGGCGATCACGGCGACACAGGGTGCGAGGCTGGGACCACTGGCGGGGCCGCTCGGGCTCGGGGGCGCGGGCGCGACGAGGACGAGGAGGTCGGTGGTGGACGCCACCACGCAGCGCAGGCCATCGTGCTGCACCCATGATCGCAACACGGAGGCGGGGGGCAGCTCGTGCTGCCCACCGACGACGCTGATGAGGCCAACCCCATGATAGCACTCGATCGAGATGCCAAACGCACAACCATCTGTCTCCCAGATGTTCTGTAAAACTACTAGCACTACCTGGTATACAGTAACTTGCTCGTCCGTCTCTTGATCCATTTGTATTTGTATTTGGTTGGTTTCAGTGTCATTAACAGGTTTGTTTGCATATATTGGTTCCAGCGTACTGGAGTATCAATTTGCACGAAAACTCCATTCGATGAGTAACAAAGAGCCTTACTACAGCATAGGAGTACTAAATGGGTTGTGAAAAGTCGTACACGTGCCTGTAATTTCAATTCAAAGAAGGTTTCTCCCGTTGTCGTGCAAATTCAATCTACCTTTAAGAATGAGTGAATGAATTCAGCGTTGTTACTTGTAGTTGTAGCACAATGTGGTTGTCTAATAAACCTAAACTACTCCAATATATCATGTCTCATGGGGAATTATCGTTTTTGTGTATGTTTGGGATTGAAGGGCTAGCAATTGTGACAATAAAATGGAATCGTTTGTTTCGCCGGATAGATAGAATTAATCCACCGGAATACGCGTAAAATTCACACATTATACAAGTGGAACAGATTTGGTTAATTTTATAGGAATCACAATTGCATGGGCTATAAAAATTTATTCGTTTCAAAAAAAAAAGGCACACGGTTTTCTTAAGAACATGCTACGTGAGCCTGAGATGGCATGACAAAAAGAGACTATCAAGATTTTGGTTATGTTCTGCACTACTTCAGCAGTACTTTTTAGCGAGTCAATATTATTTTTCTCTCACAACATTTCAGTATTAATATCAGCATAACTCAAATTTCAGCGAAACTACGAGGGGGCTTTTAAATTCCGAGAGCCACCCTATAGAATCAGAAATTGGAAAATTCTCTTTCCCAGAATAGCAGGATGACAGACCCCATTCTCGTGTCATCATCACTCATCACCGTCTTCTCAAAATGCCAAAGAAATCCTTTAAATAAAACCATTATTACAAAAAAAAACGATTTAGAAGCACATAATAAACGCGACCGGAAAAGGGTAGTATTCTTCTCTGCGCCCGTTACTCCTCCCCCGCCTCCGCTCCTCGCCGCCGCGCGGCGCGGCGACGCCCGATCCTAAGGTTCGCGAGGGGGCTCCCGTCGCCTCCTCGCCGTGCGCCGCACCGTCCCCCGCCACCGACGCCGCCGCTTCCCATGTCGCTCCGATCCGGCGGCCGCCAGCTATCCTTCGAGCTCCTCGCGGGCGACCTCACCGCCGACGACGCGGACGACATCTCCCCGCGCTCCCTGCCGGACACCACTTCAGATGGCCAGCGCCGGCGCAGGAGGCGGTCCAAGCGCAAGCGTGGGTTCCGGAGCCCCCCGATCGACGAGGCGGCCTCGGAGGGGGAGCAGCAGCCGCGCGTGGAGGGCGGCGGCGACTCGGCCGCGGCGTTCAGGGTCCCGGATCTGAGGTCGACTGCGGAGACGGTGTGCGAGGGCTCGGACGCCAAAATGTCTGCTGCGAGCTGCGTAACCTATGTTGGCGTGGAGCTGAGGCAGAGGAGCGTCTCCGGGGCCGGGAGGGTGTTGGCGGCGTCCGCGGATGATGGCACCAGCAGCTGCGGCAGCAGCACGCGGGAGAGCGCATCAGCTGCTGCGGCGGCGGTGGCGGATGTGGCGGCCATGGCGTGGCGGCCTGAGGCGAATGGGGGCATGAAGAAGAAGCTGGAGAAGGAGTCGTCGCTGGATTGGGAGAAGTACATGAAGGATAATAGCAACATTCTCGGAGGTTCAGATCTCACTGTTCACTGTATGCTTTTTATTGTGATAATTTGATGGTCCTTTCACCACTCCTCGTTCTAGACAACACATTGTAAGGAATTTCTTAGACGATTTCGCTTCATTTCTGTGATATGAACAAAGTAGAACATGATGCTGCCTGTGAAGTTTGTTGCATCCTAGAATTAGAGCATTAGGCTGGAAAGACGGTCACAGTCTGAAATACTAATTGCTGGTCCATTCTTGGTGGATTTTCATATCTGACTAAATCTGGGAGATCTGATCCAAAACAGAATAATTATTTTAGTGGACCAATTTTCATTGCACTAGTAGATTCAAATTCAATTCTAATTTAGTAGCGTGCTATTGTATATTGAGTCAACAAGCCCTATATATGCATATTCACACCTCTATAAACCATTTGCTGTTGCAGAAGTTGAGCGCCTTGACAATTCACCATTCAGATATTTCCTTGGGGAACTATATGGTGGCAATTCACTAAGAAGCACAATTGCAGTGGGCAATGAGAAGAAGCGACAGCGGGTGTACAACACTATGTTTCATGTCCCATGGAGATGTGAGCGGGTATGCATCTGCACTTCTAATGGCAATACTTGTGGTACACCTCATGCATGTGATTTGAACTTTCGAGTATTGATGCTGTTCTAGCTTATTATCTTGCTTGATGTCAGGCATTGCAGGAAAATGGATCCAATATGCAAGAGTTATTCACAATTTGACATTTTTTAAATAATTAATTTTGCATGTTGATGAAACCAATAACTCACCATGTACTTTTGACTGAACATTCATGAATGAATTTGTTATGATAGGCCGCACATATCAACGGAAGACCAGCGGCTGAGAAGGAAGCCTAGGCTAAAATAAGTTATAGTTTGTTAGCATGCGAGTGATTTTAGGAGATTTGGTTATTGCCTTGTAAACACTCGGTCTATATGGCCTAACTTGCGATTAAGGATTGGTTAGCCTGGGATTGAGATTCATTCTCCCCTGGGCCCCCGGGCATCACTGTTCACCGTCATCTTTGTGTCGACCTCGCCCCAAACCCTCGACTGCAGCACGGCGCCGTCGCGCCGCCGCCCTACCAAGCCACGGCTCGCCTTCTCCCCTCCATACTTCCTCCGCAGTAAGGTGCGCCGTACCAACCTGGTATCAGAGATGTCCTCTGGTTCTGGGACTCCGTCGGTGTCCGTGACCTCCTCCACCACTGTTCCGCCCACCTCCGGCGCACCCGCACCGGCGGCCACATCCGCTGCCCTTGTGCCAGCCATACCACCAAACGTCTCCCTCCCACCTCCCCCGCCCGCCTCCTCTGATGTCATCGCTGCTGCCCTCTACGGCCTCCAGCAGCAGCTGCACCTCCAGTTCGGCGCCATCAACGCGCGACTCGCTGCTCTCGAGGGCCACACACCCTCGCCGCCACCCGCGTTGCTCCCGTTCGGCCTTCCCGCATACGGCGGCGTGCCTCCGCTGCCGGCACCTACTTCCGGCGGTGTGCCACTCCTCACGGCGTCCGGCGTCGTCACGTCGGCACCACCCGCGGCGCCACAGATTTTTCCATCTGTGCCTCCACCCATGCCCATGTTCTCCTCCTCTGTGCCGCCCTCCACCACCACCACCACCACCATACCCTCGGGACCCATCCCGATCACACAGATCAACTTCCCACATTCACCCTCCCCGCTGCCACCATTGTCATCCATCATGCAGGCCCCGGTGGACTCCTCTGCCAGGCACAGCCCTCCACCGCAAACCCACATCCCACCGGCACCGGAGGGCCACACCGTGCCGCGTTACCAAAAACTTTCGTTTCCGACTTATGACGGCGAAGTGGAGCCGCTGGGGTGGTTGAATAGGTGTGAGAAGTTCTTCCGTGCCCAGCGAACTCCGGATATCGACCGCGTCTGGTACGCGTCCTACCACATGAAAGGCACGGCGCAACAGTGGTACCTCGTGCTTGAGCGCGATGCCGGCGAGCCCACTTGGAACGAGTTCAAGATCCTCTGCCATAACAGGTTCAGGCCGCCAATCAGCACCAACCATTTGGCGGACTTGGCGCGTCTGCCGTTCACCTCGACGGTCGAAGAGTACCTGAAGGCGTTCCAGGCGCGCCTCGCTCACGCTGGTCCCCTGGCGCCCCTTCAGCGGGCCCAGCTCTTCATGGGCGGACTGCCTGAGGCCCTTCGCGTCGACGTGGAGCTCCACGAGCCCCAGGATCTCCAGCGGGCGTTGCGTCTGGCCAGGGCGTACGAGCGCCGGAACGCACCGGCGACACTCGCGCTCCCCGCACCACCCCCCCGACCACCACGCCGTGCGCTTCCAGCGCCTGGAGCCGGCCAGCCCGCGCCACATGCGGCGCCGACGTCGTCGTCCACGACACCGCGTCTATTCAAAAAGCTCACACCTGACGAGATGGCTGCTCGCCGCAAGCAGGGGCTGTGTTACAATTGCGACGAACCTTATGTGCGCGGCCATAAGTGCACGCGGCTGTTCTTCCTGGAGGCGGCTGACTACACGGTGGACGAGCCGGACGACGTCGACGACACCCAGGCGCCCACCGACGCCACGGCCGTGGCGCCCACGACGTACGACCCCGATGCCCCCTTGATCTCCTTATCGGCGATCACGGGCGTCCGCACGGAGGACACGATGCAATTGCGCGTGCAAGTTGGCGCGCACGAGTTCACGACGTTGCTCGACAGTGGGTCTACCCACAACTTCATCAGCTCAGCGGCGGCGCGCCGCATCGGCCTTCACTTCAAGGAAGCGGGGGGCGCCCATGTCGTCGTGGCGAACGGCGACCGTGTCGCTTGCCGGGGCCTCGCCCGCGACGTCGCCCTCCGGATCGGCAACGAGCACTTCGCGGTGGATTGTTTTTCCATCCCTCTGGACTGCTACGACATGGTCTTGGGGATCGCCTGGCTGCGTACCCTGGGGCCCGTCCTCTGGGACTTTGACGAACTCCGCATGGAGTTCACACGCCACGGCCGCTGGGTGCTGTGGAAGGGCATCGGCTCGACGCGCACCGCCACTCCGCCGACGGGACGCCTTCATTCCGGCCGCCTCTACTCTGCCAAAGGCACCGAGCCGGCCCTGCTCGAGCGGCTGCTGGACGCGTATGCGGACGTGTTCGCCGCGCCCACGGGCCTCCCTCCGGCGCGGCCCTGTGACCACCGAATCCACCTCAAGCCGGCCACAGAGCCCGTTGCCGTTCGACCATACCGATACCCCCAATTGCAGAAGGATGAATTGGAGAAACAGTGCGAGGACATGCTGCAGCAGGGCATCATTAGGCCCAGTACATCGCCATTTTCCGTACCGGTACTCCTCGTCAAGAAGCAGGACAGTACATGGCGCTTTTGCGTTGACTACCGGGCGCTCAATGCAGCGACAGCGAAGGACAAATTCCCCATCCCGGTGGTGGAGGAGCTCCTCGACGAACTCCATGGCGCGAAGCTCTTCACCAAGCTTGACCTCCGATCGAGGTATCATCAAGTTCGTGTGCACCCCGAGGACGTGGCCAAGACGGCGTTCCGCACTCACCATGGCCATTTCGAGTTCTTGGTCATGCCATTCGGCCTCTCCAACGCGCCATCGACATTTCAAGCACTAATGAATTTTGTGCTCAAGCCTTTCCTTCGCAGGGGCGTCCTTGTGTTCTTCGACGACATCCTCGTCTACAGCGCTTCCTGGACCGAGCACCTGCAGCTGCTTCGAGCGGTCCTCAGCGTCCTCCGCGAGCATCGTCTCCACATTAAGCGCTCAAAATGCTCCTTCGCCACGCCATCGGTCCAGTACCTCGGCCATGTCATCACGGCGGACGGCGTGGCCATGGACAGTACCAAGGTGGCGGTTGTGCAGTCCTGGCCGCAACCACGGTCGGTCCGAGGCCTGCGCGGCTTTCTCGGCCTCGCCGGGTACTACCGGCGGTTCATCAATAACTACGGCTCCATCGCGGCGCCGTTGACACAGCTGCTGCGCAAGGAGGCTTTCTCTTGGACCGAAGCCGCTACGACGGCGTTCGCAGACCTCAAAGCTGCGCTATCCACTGCGCCCGTGTTGCACCTGCCCGATTTCTCCACGGAGTTCGTCGTCGATTGCGATGCGTCGGGGTCCGGCTTCGGGGCAGTCTTGCACCAGGGAGCCGGCCCCATCGCGTTCTTCAGCAGGCCCTTCGCCGCGCGTCACCTGCAGGCCGCGGCTTATGAGCGCGAGCTCATCGGCCTTGCGTAAGCAGTCCGCCATTGGCGCCCCTATCTTTGGGGTCGCGCCTTTGTGGTGCGGACAGATCACTATGCATTGAAGTTTATGCTGGATCAAAGGTTGTCAACGATCCCGCAACACCATTGGGTTAGCAAGTTGATGGGATTCGATTTTCGGGTGGAGTATCGCTCGGGCCGCCTGAACGTCGTCGCGGACGCGCTCTCGCGCAGAGACGGCGACGCACCGCTCCTGGCCCCCCCTCGCGCTGGCGGATCAGCATGCGCGGGAGGCTTCCCTGCCGGCGTTCCAGCTCTTCGACGACCTCCGGCGCGAGATCGACGCCTCGCCCGAGCTCCACACGCGCCGCGACGCCATGGCGGCTGGTGACCACGGCGCCGATTGGCGCGTCCACGACGGCCTGCTGCTACGCGACGGCCGCGTGTTCGTGCTAGCGTCGTCAACGGTCCTGGACGACGTACTGCACCTGGCCCACACGGGGGGCCACGAAGGCATCCAGAAGACGCTGCAGCGCCTCCGCTCAGAGTTCTACGTCGACCACGATCGGCGTGTCGTCCGCGAGTTCGTTCGCTCGTGCGCGACATGCCAACGCAACAAAACGGAGGCGCTGCACCCGGCGGGTCTCCTCCAGCCCCTCCCTGTGCCGTCGCGCATATGGGCGGACATCTCCATGGACTTCGTGGAGGCCCTTCCTAAGGTACATGGCAAAAGTGTCCTCACAGTGGTTGACAGGTTCTCGAAGTTCGCCCACTTCATTCCCTTGGGCCACCCGTACACGGCGTCGTCCGTGGCCCAAGCTTTCTTCGCGGAAGTGGTGCGCCTGCATGGGTTCCCGGAGTCAATTGTGAGTGACCGGGACCCGGTCTTCACGGGCCATGTGTGGCGGGACCTGTTCCGCCAAGCTGGCGTGAAGTTGCGCATGAGCACGGCATTCCATCCGCAAACGGATGGACAGTCTGAGGCAGTGAACAAGACCATCGCCATGTATCTTCGCTGCCTCACCGGCGATCGTCCCCGCGACTGGCTGGAGTGGCTTCCGTGGGCCGAGTACTGCTACAACACTTCATACCACTCGGCCCTCCGGACGTCGCCCTTCACCGTGGTCTATGGCCGCGAGCCGCCAGAGCTGCTGCCCCACGCGCCGGGACGCCCGCGTACAGACGCCGTCGATACGCTGTTCGCAGACCGCGACGAGTTCCTGGCCGAGGTGCGTTCGCGCCTTCTACAGGCCCAAGAATATGCTCGTCGTCACTACGACGCCAAGCATCGCCCCCTGGAGTTCGCCGTGGGGAACTGGGTGTGGCTGCGCTTGTTACACCGACCTACCCAGTCCTTGGAGCCAACCAGCCACGGCAAGCTCGGTCCGAAGTACGCCGGGCCGTACAAGATCGTTGAACGCGTCGGCACGGTGGCCTATCGTCTTCACCTGCCAGACGGAGCTCGCATTCACGATGTTTTTCATGTAGGGGTGCTCAAGCCTCTGCGCGGGCCTCCGCCGTCGTCGGTGCCTGCGCTGCCTCCTCTCCGACATGGTCGCCCTCTACTTCGTCCCGGCCGCGTGCTGCGCGCCAGCCTGCGACGCGGTGTGTGGCATGTGCTGGTGCAGTGGGCCGACATGCCCCCGTCCGATGCAACCTGGGAGCCGGTCGACGAGTTCCGCGCTGCGCACCCCTCCTTTCAGCTCGAGGACGAGCTGTTCGCCGAGGGGGGGAGAGATGTTATGATAGGCCGCACATATCAACGGAAGACCAGCGGCTGAGAAGGAAGCCTAGGCTAAAATAAGTTATAGTTTGTTAGCATGCGAGTGATTTTAGGAGATTTGGTTATTGCCTTGTAAACACTCGGTCTATATGGCCTAACTTGCGATTAAGGATTGGTTAGCATGGGATTGAGATTCATTCTCCCCTGGGCCCCCGGGCATCACTGTTCACCGTCATCTTTGTGTCGACCTCGCCCCAAACCCTCGACTGCAGCACGGCGCCGTCGCGCCGCCGCCCTACCAAGCCACGGCTCGCCTTCTCCCCTCCATACTTCCTCCGCAGTAAGGTGCGCCGTACCAGAATTCTTGTCCTGGTTTGGGTATTGATAGGCGAAAATGTATATTGACTTAAAAAAGGGTAGAATGTGCTGTGATGAACTTCATACTTGGTTATGTGTGTACTTAACATGTTTCAGGAGTTATTATGCACTTGTTTGTGTGATGAGAGAGATGTTTGATAATGGTAAAATGCTGCAGCTAATTGTCGCAGGATTCTTCGTCTGCTTGGATTCCTTTCTGTCGTTGCTTACAATTATGCCTGCACGAATTGTCATTACCATCTGGCGGGTGCTGAAGACCAGGTCGGTTTGCAGTTTTACTGTAAATTAAATGAAGTATGTTCTAGTATTTTAATTATTTATTGCATGAAACAAATTTAGACTGAACTGTTGTTTAGCAACATATTGGTAGTGCGGAGACATTCTGTGATATATGATTGTAGATTCTGATTAAGCTTGATGTTGTCTTATATGATGTTCATAAAAAGTTAACTCTTAGTGATATAATTTTTATTTTAGATAATTGCACCTAAACATTACTTGTTGAGCCAGTCTTAGGGTACCTGTTCTGGTTCTGGTTGGGAAGCTTCTGCTTAAGCTAGTTAACCTTGCTCATAGATCTTATCACATAAACCTAGTACTCTGTTGTGGTGAAAACTTAATGCACTTTGACCATAGCTTTCTGATAAGCTAGTTTCTATTGGATGTCTAACCCAACAATGGGAGCTATAGTACATTTGGGATTTACAAGTATGATTTACTTTTTAGTATATTAACTTTTTTTTAGAGAACTTGCATATGGGAACTTACTTTCTAGTTAAGATAATCTCAGTTTGAAATGCAGCGGTGGCTATCTGAAAGAAATTGAGCTCCTTGTACAGTACATGATTTACTTTGAGAGGAAATATGAACCATGGAATAATTGCATAAGTAGAGATAAACTGCTTCGAAGCAATACTTCACAACACAAGGCAAAAGTATTATTTGTTTTGCCTTTTCCAATCAAGTGTCTAGTTTATGCTTGGTATCCTCCATTGTCAATATTAGTTTACTGGGTAGATTGGCTTATATACTGATGTTCTTAGCATTTATTATAGTAAACTTTAGCAGTGCAAGAAACCACCAACATTATTTACTGTTTTACATCATTTCCTGTTCTGATGATCTACATGTTTGTAGTTGCGTCTTTTCTACCATTGACTTGTTTTTGCCAGCTTTAGTTTTCACAAAGGCACTCTTTCCCATTCAGTCCCTCTTTAGTGGACATATTAGATCATGTAATCATTTATCCAATGTATTTGTGACAGAAAGTTTCGGCGGCCAAATGCTGCTGATTTATCAGATTATGGATGTTTTGTAGTTCTAGCCCTTGGAGTTGCTTCTTTGCAAATGATAGGTTATCCCTCCCCCCCCCCCCCCCCCCCCCCCCCCCCCCCCTCTTCTTCTTTTTTTTGCTTGAACAAACGGACATTCTACGTATTTGATAATCCACCCACGATTATTCTTTTTTTGTGTCAGATATTAGCTTAATTTACCATGTCATTCGTGGTCAGGGCACGATCAAGCTTTATGTCGTATACAACGTACTAGAGGTGAGTATACTATTTATTTGAAGTATACATTTATTATTAATATTTGTGTGCTTGACCTGTGTTTTTGTTTTAGATCTTTGACAAACTCTGTCAATCATTCGGTGAGGATGTGCTGCAAGTTCTGTTCAACTCAGCTGAGGGGTTGTCAGCATGCTCGACAGATAATGTGACATTTGAAC
This sequence comes from Miscanthus floridulus, assembly GCF_019320115.1. NCBI lineage: Eukaryota > Viridiplantae > Streptophyta > Magnoliopsida > Poales > Poaceae > Miscanthus > Miscanthus floridulus. Next base: position 21,338,410 of record NC_089580.1, read on the forward strand.
TGATGCGGTTCATTTTGGACGAGGCGATAGCCGTTGTTGCATTTGATATCCTTTTCTGCAGTTTGCATCAGTTAATTTCCCTTTAAATATTAGATGCAATTTGAATTAGAGCCAGATAAGATCATGGACACCTGACTGCCTAATGGTAAAGGTCACACACAATCTGGTGGTGAATCTAGTGATTACAATAGCAAAATTTTCAATTGAATATACAGTGGTATGGGTTTGCTTGACATCAATGTGCTCTGATTACATTGTAGATTTAATTGTATTATCGCTACTGCTGCTATTTTAATATAAACATAGAATTTTGAATTCCTTAACAAGTTGTACTTGTCCATTCATTTGTCTTGTTGGCTCAGGCGATCACCCTGTCAACATGTATTATTGCCCACAACAATGCATTATTGGCTCTACTGGTATCAAACAATTTTGCTGAGATAAAAAGTAATGTATTTAAGCGTGTTAGCAAAGAGAATCTTCATAGTTTGGTATACTATGGTGAGTGTGCTTATGATTTATGCGCATATTATTCCAAACAATGCGCTTTTGTATTTACTCTTTGGTTCTTTACTTACTGAGCTACTTGCTGTTTTCATCATCTTAGCCCCTTAACCATGTCAAAAAATGCTGAGTTGGACTTCATTAATGTTTATCTACATAGGCTTCTTTGCAAAAACTGAACCATCTACAAACAGCTTTTTGTATATTTTTATCAATGTAAGGTTCAAAACCATTTATGTTACACAGGATCTAAACACCTAGCTTCAGTCAGCAGTTTGATGGCAAAAATCAAAATATGTTCTCTAAATTCAATCATGATGTTCTAAATTTAGCAAACTTCATATTCACCTTTGTTCAATCTTACATGCTGTTCTTCTTGATAATTAATTCATATGAAGATGCAGCTTATTTGCTTATAACATTATAACTTGCAGACATCATTGAGCGATTTCACATCACGGCCTTTCTGCTATTTGTTCTTGCTCAAAATATCTTGGAAGCAGAGGGTCCATGGTTTGACAGCTTTCTTACTGTAAGTTTAGTATTCTTCCATTTTCAGTACCTCTAATGCAAAGATTTTTTTTTTATCAAATTGAAAACTCGTTCAAACATTTTGTTTATTATCACTGCAGAATGCGGCATTGGTTTTTTTGTGTGAAGTACTTATCGATGCTATCAAACATTCCTTCCTTGCAAAATTTAATGAGATAAAGCCAGTTGCTTATTCAGAGTTTTTGGAAGATCTTTGCAAGCAGGTGGGGCGCTGATGCTTATCTCGATTCTATCCGTATTTCAGGCTTAATGATGTGTGCCATTTGATACAATCATACAAAATGGATAACTAAGCAACGATTAGGTAGTTGAACATCTTCATCAAAAGTAAGAGGTACTTGATTATTATGAAGCTAAACTGTTAAAGAAAATTAAAACATACACGCACAAAAGCACAAAACAGTTTAATTTTGTTAAGTGACATGTACTTTGTGACGGCTGTACTATTGCTGCATTGCTTACTGGATTTCTGTGACCTTCCGGTTACCGCCTGTGACCGGAAGGTCCCGGGTTCGAGTCGCGGTCTCCTCGCATTGCACAGGCGAGGGTAAGGCTTGCCACTGACACCCTTCTCCAGACCCCACACAGAGCGGGAGCTCTCTGCACTGGGTACGCCCTTTTTTTTTCAGTGAATTCTCTGATGCTACTGTGTTACTGTATTCTATTAGGTATATTTCTCCTAATGCCAGTGTTTGCAAATTTGTTTTATATGTTAGGATGCATTTACTGAAAAGGTCAACTTGCCATTTGAACTGATGATTGACATGCATTGAGCATTAGTTTTCAATATATTCCAGGTCCTCCTTGGGGCACAGTTTCCCTGCTTTGATTGGTTGATCATACCAAAAGTTTGTGGCATTGAAGTTCGATTGCCCAGAATTTGAATATTATCCATTAAACCACCATTAATGACCATATTCTCTACAGATTTTGAATGACAAACCTGATGACCATAAGAAGGACCTAACATTCATCCCCCTTGCCCCAGCTTGTGTTGTAAGTACATGCCCAACTATCCATGCTCTATTGTGCCATGTTACATTGTACAGACTACTTACATGGAAAAAATGCCTTGTTTCTTTAGGTAATTCGTGTATTGACCCCGGTATATGCTACCCTCCTTCCTGCTGGCCCATTTATCTGGAGAATATTCTGGATTTTACTTTGGTCAGTTCTGACCTATTTTATGCTCGCCATATTCAAGATAATCGTGGGACTGATACTGCGCTGCCTTGCAAATTGGTATGTAAATCTACGGCTCACAAGAAAACAGCATGTGGATTGAGTACATGGCACCACAATTCTGGTGCTACTGTTACAACATCTCTGAGAAGACATTTTGCTGTGGTGCATGAAGTACAGCAAGCACTGCAGCTGCTGAGAGTTATATGACAGAAGTATTAGTATAGTACAGCACAGATGAATATTATAGTATCTTCTTCTAAGGGTTTTGTCGATTCAAGGAACAAATTAGTCCAATTTTGTGGTGTTTACGGTTTATTTCTGACCTCCGTTTGTGCATAGCTCAGCTTCATCCTAAATTATCTGCTGTCACCTAACCAAGATGTTCTGATCTGTCATGTAAGGCATGCTTATACATTTCCTTCAGAAAAAAAAAATCTCATATTTCGTGTTCCACATCAGCTCGACAAGATTGTTCGCATTGCCTCTGTTTTTGTGTGCTATTGTCTGGTGCATGTCATCGCGGTAAGATTTGTTCATTATCATTTTCCCAATGCACTAGCTTTGTTTTTTGCATAGTGTGGCACGTCCGAGTTTCATTACCACAAAGCCATAACTACAGGGTTTAATCGCACAACAACGTTAACAAGCTTACAGAATCACCAAACGCATAACAGATGCTAAGCTCTCGAGACAAATTACAGATTTTTTTTTTTTGGTACTTCAGGTCGGATCGAACCATGGATCAAAAATCATGATCCAAATCTACCTTTGACCACTGACGAGTTGGGTTAGACTTTTTTTTCAGATTGGGTAGATCTGGTAATCAGGTTGGGTGGGCCACGAACAGGTCTATGAGCCATTTCCCGACGTGAAGAAATTACCGTGTGTGTAGCTGTAGCGCCTGCAAACCGGGGCCACTACAAAGTGCGAAGTGGCCCACGAGGCGACGACCCGCCCGCCCCTCCGCCCTCCGCCCTCCGGGCCTCCGCCTGTTGCTTCCTTAGGGCAGTCCCAATACTAGAAACTATATATAGTTTTTATACCTATTAATTACCATAGACACTACATATAGAAATCATGGTCCCAATGGATAGTTTCTACAGAACAATTTTTTATCCAATCACATACATTCTCTCTCCATTCTCTACCAATCACATCCCTTAATGTCTTGGTTCTCGTGTAGACATGGTTTCTAACTTAGACCTGGTTTCTATGATTTTTGCTCTCTCTCTTTAATAACTACCTTGCCACATCAGCAAAACGCTTAGGTGACAGTATAATTAATGTCCATAGAAACTATAGTGGTTTCTGCATTGGGAGTGCCCTTATCCAGCAAGCCGGGCTCCAACTCCGAGCAAAACAGGGGAGGATCCGAGACATCGCGTCGAAAACACACCACTCGGTAGTCGTTACTCGCCCGCTTCTCCCAGGGAGCCGGTTCGGGACTTGGGGTCTCGGCTCTCGCGGATGCGGACATGTGCGCGCTTCCCCTACTTGGTTACTCTACTCGTAGTCGTAGTCGTAGGCGCTCTATCTTGGCGCGGCCACCTGGGCCTTTGTTCCTCCCGCTCCGACTCCGACCAAGCGCTCGCAAGCTCGGGCTCCATGTCCATCACAAGGTTGGCCGCGTCGTACGTGGACCCCGGCACCGGAGTCCCCCTCCGCCGCAAGATCCTTTACGTCGTCGTGCTCCTCGGCTCCAACCTCGCCACGTTCCTCCTCTCCTTCTACTATTCTTCCTGCGCGACGCCGCCGAAAATGGCTACTCCAACGACCACCACCGTCCCGGAGCAGCCGGTGGACCTCCCGCTGGAGTTCCACGCGTTCGCGGGGCCGCACGCGCTACCGTACGGGCGCAACACCAACTGGGGCACCGCCGAGCTGCGGCCGCCCGTGGGCCACCCGTGCCTGGCCTTCCCGGACCTGCTCGCCGCCTTCATGTCGTACCCCGTCAACGCCTCCTGCCCCGACGACGAGCTCCCCGCGCAGCGGCTCCTCCTCCGCGGCTGCGAGCCCCTGCCGCGCCGCCGCTGCCGCCCCGCCGCGCCGCCGGACCCGGCGCCGCCGCTGCCGTTCCCGGACGCGCTCTGGTCCACGCCGCCCGACCGCTCCGTGCACTGGTCCGCCTACACGTGCAAGTCCTTCCGCTGCCTCGTCGACCGCGCGCGCTCCCCGCGCTTCGACGACTGCAAGGACTGCTTCGACCTCGCCGGCGGCCGGGAGCGGTACCGCTGGCTCAACGCCACGGACAAGAAGAGGAACCCGCTCAACTTCTCCATCGACGAGGTGCTCGCGTCGGCGTCCCCGCCGGGGTCCGTCCGCATCGGGCTCGACATCGGCGGCGGCTCCGGCACCTTCGCAGTGCGCATGCGCGAGCACGGCGTCACCGTGGTGGCCACCACCGTGAACCTCAACGGCCCCTTCAGCACCTTCGTGGCCGCGCGCGGGATCGTGCCGCTCTACGTCAGCGTCGCTGCGCGACTGCCCTTCTTCGACAACACGCTGGACATCGTGCACTCCATGCACGTGCTCAGCGGCTGGATCCCGCCCGTCGCGCTGCAGTTCTCTCTGTTCGACGTGTACCGGGTGCTCCGGCCCGGCGGCCTGTTCTGGCTGGACCACTTCTTCTGCGGGGAGGCGGAGATGGCGGCGTACGTGGATGTAATAGAGAGCGTCGGGTTCGGCAAGCTGAGGTGGGTGACAGGTAGTAAGCTCGACAAGGGACCGGAGAGGAAGGAGATGTACCTCTCGGCATTGCTAGAGAAGCCGCTCAAGAACTCGTGGCGCCATTAATTCCGGTAACTCTTGATCAAAGGAGGGAGGTTGGATAACAAAGCCACTGTGATTGATGCGATCCTCGCTGAGGCAAGGAATGCACTGTTTGTTGACTAGATGGCTTGCTTTATTTTTTATGTATGCTTTTTTAGGCGGTTTGCATGTGTTTGTCGTGCATGCGTCGACGAAATTTTACGATCTTTCTGTAAGTGCGCATTTGTGTACTAGAAATAAATGGTTAAATTGATCATGTCAATGTCCAAAACAATTTCATTTTTCCCCATCGGCCTGGGCAATTATGCACTTTTTCATGGTCCCGTTCGGCTCGTTGAAACTTGGCTTAAACTGACTGGAAAATACTGTTCTGGCTGAATTATTGTGAGAGAAAAATACTGTTTCGGCTGAAAAAAAACACTGAATAGTGCAGATTATAAGATAAGCCGAACGGAGCCGTTATATCCTGCCACTGTGGAGATCAGGTCAGAGCAGCCTGCCATAGGCGCTTACAGACAGAAGCGGCTCTCAACCGAGCAGCAGACGCTTTGGATGCGGAGTGACCGAGTGAGGCGCTTGGACGCTCTGACAATAAAAACTAGTCGAAATACGTTCGCCGCGCGTTGTATGATTCATGCTTGTATAGCTCAAAGGCTATTAAAGCAGACTCTTGTGTTTTTTAAACTATCTAAGCAGCTGTGAGGACGTGGAATGGATGGGGATTAATTATTCAGGATGAACACGGTGGAGCGGTGGGCTCAGGTGCTGGTAAGATTGACCACTGCCATGACGCTCTCCAAGCTGAAACTACTGCAGCCTAGCTTGCAGGGCGTTTTATTTGTCATGGATGCTGGGATTCAAGGGTGGAAATTGAGACTGATGCTTCTAACTTGAACTCGGCGCTTACTTCCTCATCATTTGATATGGCGGTGAATGCAATCATCTTTCGCGACATCAAGTGCTTATTGTATTCTGAATTTGTGTCTGCGAAGGTGCTATATATCCCCATGTCTTGTAATATAATAGCTGATGCATTAGCTAAATTGGGTGCATATTTAGGGTTAGGGTTAGGGTCAGGTGCTGTTGAGCTCTGGTCAGATTGTAATCCTGCTGCTGTAAACGATTTGGTGGCCACCGATCAGGTGTTGACCTCTGTTTAATGGAAGTTTATTCCTTGCTAAAAAAAAGTTAACTCTTATGCAGGCGCTACATGATATGTCATCATTCTCTCTTTAATAGAGTACCCTGATTTGTTTTGATGGGATTGTTTTAGGCGTTTTGACGGAACAGTTTAGGCCTCCTTTGAAAGGTAAGACTGTGAAAATGAATTGCTTTTTATAAAATTTTCTATATAATTTGTAGAAACCCTTTAGGTTAATATATCGTTGCCTAAATATTCTCATTGTGACGGTCTTGCTGATGTCATTGCAAAAAAAGGAAAAAGAACTTTTGTTGATACAAAACATGATTAATATGATTCTGAAATTTTATATTATTTTTTTAGTATCTTAACAATTTTAAATGAAAAAACCAAAACTAGAAAGTTGTAATCTCATGGAGAGCTACTGTTTTCGTATAAAATCAACTTCATCCAGAGTCGTACGAAAAAAATACGATTTTTCTAAGATAGAATCTTGCCGCTGACATGCGGGTCTCGTCTGTCAAATCCATGCCACATAGGATAACGGTCGAGTAAACACATGTTTGGACCTAGATGAGATATGTTACAATGACACCTCCAGACAACTTTAAGACCGCTAGAAAAATTTACTCCAGTGATAATTGACGATGTAGGTAGCTGACGTAGAACAAAGAGAAAAAAGAATGATTATTTACTCTCTCTCTCTCTCTCTCTCTCTCTCTCTCTCTCCAGCTTGATTGTTCATTTGAGGCAACTGGCCTCATCACTTCTCTCACAACATGCTTTGCTATTCTCGACCTGCATAAAATAGTTTGGTGCCGCTACCAAAGCATGTATTATAGCTATCTTTCACCTCCACGTCTGTATCTAGTTAGCTCCAATGAGCGTTGTAGCTCAAAGGCTGTGAAAGCAGGCTCCTCTGTTTTTAAACTCTCTAAGCAGTTGTTATTTAGATGTTACTACCATTGAAAGTTAAGGCTCTTATTCGGACGCTACATGATATGTCATCATTCTCTCTTTAAGAGCCTATCATAGAGCCTTTTCCATTGTTTTAGGCGTTTTGATGGGATTTGTTTTAGGCGTTTTGATTGGACTGTTTTACACCTCCTTTGAAATGTAGAACTTCGAAAATGAACTGTTTCTATAAAATTCCTATACAATTTCTATTTTCTGTGTTCCAAAATGGCCTTAAGGTTAGGGCCCGTTTGATACAGCTCAGGCAGTTTTTTTTTCTTCAGTTCCATAAAACAACTTCACCAGTAAAGCTAAAGCTGTTTTAAAAAAAGTTTGGTAAAACAGCTTTTAAGGAAGACAACAAAGAGAAAGCTAGTATTTTTAGCTTCACCTTGGTTCTTGTGTTGTGAGAAGCTAAAAAACAGCTTTTTGGGAGTTGTTTCAACTAGACTTTTTCGTAGAAGCTGAAAAACATCTTTGTAAATCAGGACAGAAGCCCTACCAATGGCTCCATTCGCTTGTCTTAAAAATAGCTTGTTCGGCTTCTTTTTTCAGCCGGAACAGTATTTTCTCTCACAACAGTTTCAGCCGGAACATTGTCTAATTATTCTTATTGTGATGGTCTTGCTGATGTCCATTGCGAAAAAGGAAAAATAACTTCTACAGATAAAAATGATTTATGAGGGTTGTCAGCATGTTTCTCATATGAGCGGCCGGCACCTGAAGGAAGCCTACGTGATAATGCAGAAATGATCGGCAACAATATGCAACTATACATACATAATGTATAATACATTGATACTCTTCTGTTTCTTTTCCAATGTGGGACTTTCTACAGCACACATATTGCAGTCTCTATCACTGACAAATAGTTAAACAAAGGGATAGAGACAAAAATATAATGCCCAAACCTATTTGGAGCACACATTGCAGCACTATAATCAAGACAATCAATCTGCTGACTGAAACTTTACAGTATCATTTACATTCTATACATGAAAACCAAAAGGAAGGGGGTTCCCAGTTTTCCAGTACGCTCGCCAGAAAACAAAGAGAGCGAGCACACACGCACGGTTATGAATTCAATCTCTGAAGAGTGAAGAGCACTCCAGTAAAAACTTCTGAAGAAGTCCACTCAAATCCAGTGTGAAGACCAAGAGAAGGAATTCCATAAGCTGGCATCAACCAAACCTGGTTTGACAAAGAGGATATCCGATTCGACCAATACACCATGCTACACTGCACATTCAGCAAAGCATATTGGAACAGGTGGTTAGCAGGCAGCCACATTCATAACAATTTTTTCCAAGATCAAAATTTTTGGGTGCATAGAGCCATAGACAAACCGCATCCTAAGGGCAGAACATGATAAATGGAGATGGATGTAGGTCTAGAACAAATGCCCTACTAGTTTAGGAACAGTTATTTAATCACAGTAGCAATTATAGCAACAATGCAGCGTTACAATTTGAGTTTCATGGGGGTTATATAGGTTAGGGGGCGAGTAGAGCAACAGCATTAGGTTAGGGGGTTATATAGACTTTTTTCCTAAAGCCAGTCTCAGTGCGTGACAGTCTTGGAAACTGAGATGAAAACACCCTCTCTCAACTCACGGTTTCATATGCTAGTCACAGAATTAAATAGTTACATGGTGTTGCGATCAAATATGCCATATGAACAATAAGGCCACTTACAACACTATATAAAGTACATACTAGCATAAAAAATGTGAACGAAAATAGTTTAATTTACTTCAACATTTGTATGATATAAATAAAAATATATATAACAGGGTCATATGGAAGGGCAGGCCTGGTGCAGTGGTGAGAGCTGTCTCACTGAGTCACCAGGTCGTGGGTTCGAAGCAGCCTCTCTGTAGATTTGCGGGGGGAAGGCTTGCCTCGGTTTTTCCCTTCCTCAGACCCCACTCATGTGGGAGCCTCCGGCACTGGGTCTGCCCCCATAACAGGGTCATATGAAGGGTAGGCCTGGTGCAGGTCGTGGGTTCGAAGCAGCCTCTCCGCAGATTTTGCGGGGGGAAGGCTTGCCTCGGTTTTTCCCTTCCCCGGACCCCACTTCATGTCGGAGCCTCCGGCACTGGGTCTGCCCTTTTTATAACAGGGTCATTTGTAAAATAAATTACATATAGCGCATGATAATCATGAAAGGTATGGTGCACACGAAGATGCGAGACACATGAGATGAGGCAAAACACATGGGGATGAAACTATAGACTCTCAATGCAGATTTCAGTAGAGTTTCATTGACTAGGTAACTGTGCCAATTGAGTTTCATGTCTCTCTTAATTTTCACGCCACCTCACCACTTTTCGTGACGTGGCACTATAATAATTAAGTATGAAACTTCAACTGAGAATCTGAGATTGGCCTAATGTTTTGCATCTACAAGGCCGTTATTCTAATATAGAAGAATTACTGCAGTGACTGATCCCAAGAGGACTGCCAAGCCACATTTATTTTACCCTCCAGGTCAGCACATACAAAAGTTTCAGGTTATTTACGTAGCCATTGCATTACTCTGCTCCTTAAAAGCACCCGGTGCAAATGACATGGCAAACAAAACTTTTTTTTTCTTTTTTTTTCTTTCTTTTTTGCTAAATAACCCCATTGTACATGCTCTAACAGCACGGTGGTATGTGAGGAGGTGTGATGATAGACCTTACAACAGTCAGGGAAAACAATTCAAGGGCGCAACTATTTCCTTGTGATCTGATGTAGTGTATGGGTGTGGGTGTGAGAGTTTTGCGGTTTGGGTATATTGTATGGGTTCTTTACCCTTTTTCCCTTAATACAGAAAACATATGCACAGTCATCCACCATACTTGTGCACAATTACCTCAATATTGATTTAACAGTGTCCAGTTCAAGGGTGTACCTGGATCATGGCCATATTATCTATGTTTCACAGAGTTTGCTCCTCTGACAGCCTTAATTTGCTGTGATTCTTTAAAGCAGACAAAATGCACCAAAGTCTGTCCATTTGGATATATTGCAAAAGCACTATTTGCAACACGCTTATGGCAAAGAGAACACGTACTATCTCCATCAATCTTGACAACAGCTTGACACCGCTTATACAGATCCTCCTTGACCTGAAAGATCAGTCAAGGATATAATAAGAATATTGATTGCGCTACACAACAAATGTAGTAGATAAATGATAATAGTTACCAAATCATTGTTGATAGAAGCCGTAAATAAGCATGTAAATATAATACTCTCATAAGGCATATATGATAAGAGAGATGGTGTGTTTGATGAGAGAGATTGAGAACATGACAAGATACAGCCATTAATCTTGCACATCTAACTTAATTGGCATTGTCTGTTTGCATGTGCACAAAATGACTAGCGTCATCATCATGCCATTTAACTTTGGATTGGAGATGCGTACTAGGGCTGGAGGTCATTACATAAAGGGGCAAATCTGGACAGCAAATCCTAAAGGCAACATCTTTTATAGTAGCAGAGCAAGGAATAAACCTTGACAACAAGAGTGAAAAGCTACAACAGAATGTCAAGCTAACCTGCAAGTTTGCCCGGAAAATCAAGTTTTTGATAACCAAGTAATTGCGCCGATGTTCACTAGAGTTCCGCAATAGTGGCTCAAGAAATGATACAAGATCCTGCAAGTGTTCATATCAGATAATTAGAATCTTGAGAAACCTCGGCAATGGATATTCTGAACGATGTGAAAATAAATAGTTGAAGCAATCAATAGTGGAACATAAGCATCAGAAACTGCAAAATCGTGTTATTTTTCCTAAAAAAAGGCATAATTATGCCTAATGCAAGAGCCTGAATAACAGCAGAGTATAACAAACAACAGACTTATGCCGCATATGCAAAAATTAGAAGAGTACTACTCCCTCCGTTCCAAATTACAAGACGTTTTGGCTTTCTAGATACATTGCTTTTACTATGTATCTAGACATAGCCTATATCTAAGTGCATAGCAAAAGCTATGTATTTAGAAAAGCCAAAACATCTTATAATTTAGAATAGAGGGAGTATATCAATCATCTTCCTTAGTAAACTTCAAAACGGGAAAAAAATCATATAATAGCTTGTCCATTTCTACACGCTGCAAGTACAAGAATGATGATGTGTAAAATCCTCGCTATTTCTCAGTTCACATAAGTGCATCACCGATATATTACATAGGGTCAGTAGCATTAGCACAGTCCAATCATAAGTTCATAACACCAGGATTTCAACTGTAATTCACTCCATGCCATCCCACGATGGCATTGAGGGATGACTCCCAAAATCTGGATGGCATGGAGTGAAGCAATTCGAATTTGGGCGGCATGTTGTAAAAGCAGACTTATTTGATGGCAAATATTTAACAACAAACATACTGCCACATGCAGGTCCTAGGCGTATTACTGTTCACGCAAACAGTTCCTGAACCTTCAAGCCCATGGAGCTAAACGCTGATTGTTATCTTTAGCTAGCTAGGAATTAGAAGACTGGATAGCAAGGATAAGATTAGTTCAGATTTTTAGGGGTTTGTTACCAGTAGAGATAAGATTAGGATTGATCTGTTAGGAGCATCCCCTAGTAGCTCTATAGGAGGAGGAGCTGGCAACCATGCTGGGGTAAGCAAGAAGATTATCAATCTATTAGGGTTGGTACCCTTCTATCCCTCTGCTTTTGTGGTGCACCTGCTGCCTGTCGGCAAGGTCACACTGCTTGGGTTAGGGCCATCCAGATCAAGTTTGTGGCAACTGGTATCAGATTGTTCTGGTTCCGTTTCCATTTGGTTCCCCAACTCAAGGAATCATCGACCTCTCAGCCAATGTTGCTGACATCTCCACAACGCTACCAAAGCGATAAAGGACATGGTGGCACAGCTGCCAGCCTTAGCCAAGATGATGAGGGAGAGGGTGGAGTGCGGCGGTAGCGGCGGGAGGCCAGAGGCAGCAGCGTGACTCTTGGCGAGACGCCAAGAACAGATGGCACGGATCTCCAACATTACAGCATTGGGTGTTGCCACGACTTCATCACCAACACTGGCGACGGTTCCTGTGAGTGTGCAGATTGTGCAGGCTGTATGTGCAGAGAGGCAGAGCAGCAGCAGCATGTTTCAGCCCTTGCTGCTATTATGCAGATATGCTGCACGAGGCCCTACAGCAGGGTGTGACTTGTCCTGCATGTCCAGGTGGACACAGCTGCCATTCTTTGTGGTGGGAAGGGATTTCTACAACATGCTGTGGCATTGTCATAGTACAGAGACTCAACACCATGGGGCCATTGAGGGCTCTCACCATGGCCACCACCACAGCTTGAGAACGAGCTGTGTTCGAAGGAGGGAGGAAAAGGAGCTGGGTGTGCAGCTGATGCGCTGCCTCTCCTTCAAGCATCAAGGATGGCACTTCTCTTGGTTCCATAGGAGGACATTGATATTAGGGGGAGTGGGATGGAACACGAACAGAAGCAGCACAACTGTCCCTGCCTTGAGTATAGCAGAAGCTGCTACTCTTCCAGGAGATGGAGGCGCTGTTCCTTCCGCAAGTAAGGGCAGCGTTAGTCCTCTCATTGTCGTTGGAAACACAAACACCGTCAAAAGGAACAGGTCTCCAGAGCCCTTCCCAGTCATCATGGGGCCAACTTGGGCTTCAACCGTGGCCACCACCAGCTCGAGGACAAGCAGTGTCAAAGGATGGATGGAATTGTGACACGAACAGCACACTAGGCTTCTAGCCCGTGGGGCAAGATTGGATAGCAAGGAAAAGATTAGTTCAGATTCATTAGGGGTTTGTTACCAGTAGAGATAAAATTAGGTTTGATCTGTAACATCTGTTAGGGTCATGCCAAGTAGCTCTATAAAAGAAGCAGCTAACAACTGTTATGTGGTAAGCAACAAGAAGAATATCAATCAATTATTGTTAGTGCCCTTCTATCCCTGCCTCTGTGGTGCGGCAGCCGCCTATCGTTGAGGTCGTGCTGCTTAGGTTAGGGCCATATAGATCAAGGTTCTTGATGCTTACATATTTATTCTAGAAGTGTGCATGATCAAAAGATATCTTTCATACATAGTATACCAGGAAAAAAAAATACCTGGAGTTTAGTGTCTCTTGGTAACAGCCTAAGAGCCTGAGCACCATTTATTCTGTCCCACCGTTGGCTTAACAGTTCCAGTGCTTCATTTAACATTATAGGGCCTCCGTCATTTACATCATCTCCATCACCATCACTTCGGCCACTATCTGTTCCACTGGGGCTAAAGCGTATGTCATCAGCCCCCTCAATCTCAACAACCTTTTTACCTATGCGCCCCCCTTTGAGCTTAGTAGCACTAGCCTTTTGGATTCCAGAGTATTGTGATGCAACTGGAATAATTTTCTGCTCAAATTCCTTTTCAGCTTTTCTTGGGTTCAGATAAATTTGCAGAAGATTAAAATAGATATTTGACTTGGATGGTTGTTGTTCTCTTTCCTCATAAACACGGTCACAATATGCAACTGCTCGATCTGGCATCTGGAGCTGCAGTGGTACAAAAGATATTCTGGGTAACCTAAAAAATAATATTTAACCAGAACTCAACAATGTCAATGGATCAAGGCACACAAAAGCAATACCTTGTGAACATAGAGAGAGAGCGCTCTGAAGTGTTGATTTATTTTCCCATACAATATAGCTCGCTCCTCAAAAAGAGCATCCTGGGGAAGGCGCTTAAGAAGTAAGTCTGTATTGTAACCTGAATTACTCTCCAATGTGGATATTAACTTCTTCCGTGTTGGGGAATATGTTCTCTCTGTCCAGTTTCCCTCTTCCTTCAGAATCTTGTACCAGTCTAGAACTTCAGAAAGGTACAGTTGCACCTTCAGATCAGAAGATCCAATAGTCAGAACATTAATCCATGCATTAATTATACTGTGAACTTTGTATGATCAGGTTAAGGAACAAAATCATCTAATCAGCATGAAATGGATTGATTAACTATGAATTTTCCAATATACTAACACAATACAATTGTACATACCAGCTCGTTTTGCAGATTAGGGTTGATCCCAGTATCATTCATTGAGAGCATTAGTTCTAAGTACGTTGACTGCAAATTTGGAGCATGCTGCTTCAGATATGAATTTACCAAATCTGCTGGAACATTTTCAGACAAGAAAAGCTGAATAGTTTCTGATGGGTTGCGCTCAAGGACGTACAAGGAAGACTCTAAAACCAGCATTGGGTCAGATCTACAAAGGGGCTGGAAATGAAAATGAAATCTCGAATCAGTCATATAAAAGTATAATAATGTGGCAGGAAGCAAAATGATTTCAAGATATCAAGGCAAAGATCCAAATGATAACCTTTAAAATTTAAAAAAGATATCAAGAGATACAATAGAAAAACATTACTATGCAACCAGTTTTGCTAATACTAACGAGCAATTGTCGGAGGACAACAAAAGCGTGAAACAGGACATGGTAGTATATTAAGCAATTATATGTGAGCCTACCACATATCTATTAAACTTTCAAGTATATAAACTGCTTGGCCTACTGATCTAAGAGTCATCATGAGTTGGATATAACCACAAAGTATGCACAGAGAAACTAGTAAACATGGGTCGCACTTTGAATTTAATATTTTAATAGTGCCTTAAAATTTAGCATGTTAACTTATCAAAATAACAGCATAATTATACATGAACCCATCTAGCTTGTAGAAACAGTTGTTATGCAGACAAATAGAACACCATTTAGCAAGGCATATAAGATATTCGAGGATCATTTGAGCTAAATGTGAGCAAAGGTAATAGAGATAATACCCTGAGATATTCAAGTATCATTTGAGGGTTAAATTTTTTATTAAAATCTGTATTCTCCATCTCAGATTTTGATTCTTCAACTAACTGATTGAGTAATCGGAGAGCTTCACGGTGCATTTCATTGCTTTTATAGAGTTCAAGTAAAACCATATATTCACTCCTTTCCTTCAAAAACTCTTCACATATCTTCAGGTCACAATAATTGAGTCCTTTCAACAGCTCTATTGCCCCTGATGACTGCCCAGTAAGAATAAGAGCTTGAAGCAGAGAAGTATCCAGTACAGTTGCCATTTCTCTAGCAATAGAGCTTGTATGTGTCTGAGCTCGTTTCTGAAAATAATAAAAGAAATAAAGTATGACTACTATGGATCAAATTCATTGGTAAATAACTGATATATTCTTAAATTTGCAACCATCTGCACAATTGAAAGACACCATGCACACTAACAAGTATACAGTATCTCAGAAAATTTTGGATGCAGTATCCTGATTCGTGACCAAAATCTACAGCTATATTCCATTTCTTACCAGAAATGCAATTCATTATGAACCAAGTGCCCGTGATAATTGGAAGTTGCCCAGATTCTAGCTCAAGTTATCATATGTCCATAATATTTCGACGTATCCCAGTTTAACTCCTACATAAACAAAACCATAGACACACTTACTTTCTTCCATTCTAAATTTACCCTGGCCTAACTGCATACAACAGTGAATCACCCATAGAGTTCAACAGACCAATCTAGAGACCAAGGAATGGAACTTCCAGATTTCTGTTAAAAAAAGAGAGCAAACAATTTTCTGTCTAGGGATCCTAAAATGAATTTGGTTGTACAAAAGGCAAGCTGCAGTACGAAGGTCAATAAACAAATAGCATTGAAGCAAACACTGATTCTAGTGTCAAGAATCATTCTCAGTCTCAAATAAATATGAAATAAGATATACTTATACTTGCTACCTTGCTCAGCTTCTTTGGCTTATATGGCTCAGATAATTTTAAGCTGTGGTGAACAGCTCCAGAGACCACCTCCTCTGTTACTTCAGCCGTCGCTCTCTCAATTATTCCACTTCTTTTCTTCTGCAAATACTTCACAAGGGCAGCTAGAGCATTGTGACTCATTTTCTTTACCTCCAATGGAGATTTATCATCTGATTCATGAAGCTGTAAAGAGTATGATTCCATCTCATCTGTCACATCAGAGGATTCCCTTGCTAATTCTGGCATGTCCAGCAGCTTGTCATGTTCACCTATAATATTTGTTTGAGGCAGAACAATAGATGGGTACAGAGATAAAACGTAAGTAATGTCCACATGTGAATCTGAAAACTGTTCCATTGCCTCCTCATAGCTCCCACTATCGAACAAAAAGTGTCCATATCTAATTCACAAAATCAAAAGGAATAAAGGATAAGATATCACTTAATTAGGTTCATAGAATCAAATGCATAATAACAAAAGAATATGACGTTGGCTTCAAGTAGATTTGGTGAATTAGTAGCTGAAATTAATGAGGAATTCCCTTTGAAACAGACAGCATTTTAATTTTTCAACCACCGTTCATAGTTGTTCACTTTGATTTGGTATAGTCTACAGAAATGCAAAGACCTATAGAATATGCATTGCCATGAGTGACCAAAATTGAGAATTTATGTTGACAGAAAGCTTCGGGTTTCAGCCATATTTTTCTCCTGAGGATGGGAAGAACTTTCAGTTCTCATAAGCTATAATTTAAGTCCCATCCAATTTAATATATTAGTCAAATTTCTACAATTGTGTCAAACTAACCTGGACTTCTGCATACCAGTCATATACTAAAGCAAAATAATACACAAATTTACTTACCTAGGTGTACATGAGTGCATTAACTCTTTCAGAAGATTTTTTTTATCTTTTACATTACTTGGCATACATCAACCCTATTATGTTCTATTGAACATCTCAAATTACATAAAACATGTGAACACCTCCCACAAAAAAAAAAAAAAAAAAAAAAAAAAAAAAAAAAAAAAAAAAGTTCTATACTAGTCAAAGGAGAAGATACATGTCTGGGGAGTTAATGTATATTATGAGAAGTGTAT